>NC_061511.1:30612189-30702767 GCF_022539505.1 Lolium rigidum | reverse complement strand
TCTGAACTTCTATCAGCACATATCCGAACTTGTATCGGAATTGGCCCTCTTTATGTTTTGTTCACGCTCCGCTCTTCCGATTATTTCAGCGGAGACACAAAACCCCGTCAAGCCGGCATATGAGCTTGCCAAGGAGAAACAAATGCAAGAAAATGTAGTACGCATGGAAAAAAAATCGCTGAAAGATATGGACCTGGCCACAAATTTCAGAAAGATTTCTCTGGTTTTGCACGTTCATTAGTGTATGGTGGGGTACAAATAGGAACTAGTAACAATCTAAAGGACACAGACTGCGAAGAGACGGAGGTCGAAGAGGACCCTTCGTATGAACCGAATCCAGAAGAGATAGCTATCGCCGATGATGATCTTCATTCAGATGAGGATCAGCCGCACTGTCGGCAAAACTTCAGCTCGAGTCCGTGGAACTATGTCCGAACTATGATAGGAAATACGTACATGCTAAATGTTTCCTACTAATGTAGCCTCTACTTTGCTTGCAGATAGTTGCTTCTTCTGCAATAGTTGCACAGAAGAAGCGATCCATACCCGAAGTTGCACCATCCAACATTGCAACAAGATCAATGGCAACAACTGAACCCGAAGCTGGGTCATCTGATGAGCCGATGGCCACTGCTGGTCCGAACACCGAAGGAGCACCCTCACCTAACCAGATCATGACATCTGGAGGCAGCACCTCATCTCCTGAGGACAATCAAATTGTAAACTTTGAGCGGCAAGGTATGAAAGTTTGTAAAAACTAAACACTGTACCACATATTTTCATATAAAAGAGAATCATTTCATATCTCTTATTTCAGAGACATTGACAACATCTGGCGGTAGTAAGAGAAAGAGAGGTTGACGCAGACGTACCATGGGCCATGGACTACATGAGTACACAAGAAGACATGGTGGCAATAAGATGCCAATTGAATTCACTGCTGGTGTCAGGAGACCCAAGGATTATGTCCAGTCAGCAAAGCTGAGCAATGAGGTTGGTATTCACATCCGTGCAAAAATGCCGCTTGCAACACACTGGACACAGTACAAGAAAGATGTAACTCTCAGACATGTCATTCCTCATGCTATAAGTACAGTAGCGGTGAGTCCTGTACAATCTTGGTTTAACCTAATTAGTATGCTACATGATCAACTATCTAAGAATTTACTGATTAATGCATCACTATTTTGTAGGGAAAGTTTAGTATGGACAAAAATGATGAGGTGGCTCAAGATGTGTGCACCGATATGTCTGCAAGTTAGTATTCGGCAGTTCCGATATAGGCTTAAAAGGAGTATTGGCCGAAAATTAAAAACCTCACACTGGAGCAAGCATATCTCAAGAAGCCAGATCATGTAGAAGAGAAAAGCTGGAAAGAACTGGTGAAAAGATGGTTTGATGAGAAGTACCAGGTACATAAACGTTATTCCTTTCAATAACAGCTACTGAATTCTTACATTTATCTGATCTGGATAAATAAAATGCATGTACCGAACATAGGACTGTGTGTAATAAATGGAAAGAACAGAGAAGTCGTGAAATGAGCTCCATACCACTGGATCTCAAAGCCATGTTGCTCATCGGGAACATCTAGTAAGTGTTCTGAATTTCCCAATACAATTCATACTTCGTCATACACAAGTGTACAATGGTAATGTGCATTCTACATTTTTTCAAGCAGAAGGCTACAAGCGAGGAAGAAGAAACCTCTCCAATTGAATTTTTTAGAATCACACACACTAACAAGGATAACATTATGAGTGCTGAAGCAAAAAGTGCATCTATAAGAAATATTTCTTATTAGCACAATATAATATAATCCAGTTTTGTATGTTGTCCATGCAATGATTGTAATCTTTATGCAGGATCAAATGGTGGCAAAAAAGCGGCGCCACACAATGAAGATGAACCTGATTTGACCGATTTGCAAATTGTTCAGCTAGTTCCGAGCGAGAAAAGCCCATCCACCACCTCGCAACAAGCACATTCCTACCAAGATTGGGCGTCGCAACAAGTTCCGTGAAGTCTTCCGTCTCAACTACACGCATCCGAGAGCTACAACAAAGACTCGGCGGATCAAGAGCGTAACTCCATACAGGCAGCTGAAACGTACCACAGTGAGATGCAGGCAAGACTGCAAGAACAAGATCAAAAATTTGAAGAGATCAGGAAGAAGCAGGACGAAGAACTTGAAGCTGTGAAGAAAGCCCAAGAAGAAAAGACTCTGGCTTATGAAAAGAGGCTGACTGAAATGGATGCCGTGCTTAATTTGCTCTTGAGGACATCCCAGCCACCATCCATGTCTCAATCCCAGGGCAACTAATCTATTGCACCACCGTCCTACAACATTATTAATCATAGGTCTTTTAATTTCTTTGTGTTCCAATTGTAATTTTCTTATGAATCTTTCAGTCTGTGAGAGACATATATACTTCTTGTGCCACCATTTATGTATGATATTTATTTTCTATTTTTTATATTTCGCCAGTTTTTTTGTTTCCCAAATTTCGCAAATAATTCAAATGCTCTCAAATTTTGTCAAATTCAAAAGGTGACGGAAAATGTCACAAGGTCACTATTAAATGAAACCACGTGGCACCAATTTACGGTCCCACTTGTCGGAATTTGTGGGTCCCACCAGTCAGCATTATTGGGACCCATATGTCGGCAACAACCTGGTCCCACTTGTCTGAATTTTGTGGATCCCACCGGTCAGAATATTGTGGGTCCAGCTTGTCATAATATTTTGTGGGTCCCACCAGATCAGCACCATGCCGGTCCCACATGACAGTATATCCATGTCGGCGCCGTCCGACCCATGTTGTCGAAGCCAAATGGACCCACATGTAAGGCCACGTATGCTTTTTTTGGACCAATCGAAACTTCCCAAGATTTAGATATTGACGAAAGTTGCAATTTTTCGTGACAAACCTGTCTCGTCAACAATGAACCTTTGATGTTGACGAATTTGCAGGTCGTCACCATCAAACATTTGACGTTGACGAAAAAATGCATACCGTCACCCCCGATATTTTATGACGGAGCTTCCTTGACGAACCCCATGACGATCAAATTTTGTCACCGCGAAGTAATCCTTGACGAAAATTGGCCTTAACATGACGAAAGTGATTTGTCAAAAAAATGGTTTTCCTTTGTAGTGCTCTAATGAGTTTGTTTCGAGTTTGGTGTGGAGTAAGTTTTCAAGGATCAAGAGAGGAGGATGATACAATATGATCAAGAAGAGTGAAAAGTCTAAGCTTGGGGATGCCCCCGTGGTTCATCCGTGCATATTTCAAGAAGACTCAAGCATCTAAGCTTGGGGATGCCCAAGGCATCGCCTTCTTCATCGACAACTTATCAGGTCACCTCTAGTGAAACTATATTTTTATTCCGTCACATCTTATGTGCTTTACTTGGAGCGTCTGTTTGTTTTTATTTTTGTTTTTGTTTGAATAAACTCGGATCCTAGCATTCTTTGTGTGGGAGAAAGACACGCTCCGCTGTTTCATATGAACACTGGTGTTCTTAGCGTTACTTTTAATGTTCATGGCGAAGGTTGAAACTGCTTCGTTCATTATTATTTGGTTGGAAACAGAAAATGCTTCATGTGGTAATTGGTATATGGTTTTGAATAATTTGATACTTGGCAATTGTTGTGCTCAAATAGATCATGTTTAAGCTCTTGCATCATGTACTTTGCACCTATTAATGAAGAACTACCATAGAGCTTGTTGAAGTTTGGTTTGCATGATTGGTCTCTCTAAAGTGTAGATATTTTCTGGTGAAGTGTTTGAACAACAAGGAAGACAGTGTAGAGTCTTATAATGCTTGCAATATGTTCTTATGTAAGTTTTGTTGTACCGGTTCATACTTGTGTTTGCTTCAAACAACCTTGCTAGCCAAAGCCTTGTACTGAGAGGGAATTCTTCTCGTGCATCCAAATCCTTGAGCCAAAACCTATGCCATTTGTGTCCACCATACCTACCTACAATTTGGTATTTCTCTACCATTCCAAAGTAAATTACTTGAGTGCTACCTTTAAAATTTCATTCCTTGTCTTTGCAATACATAGCTCATGGGAAAATAGCTTAAAAACTATTGTGGTGTTGAATATGTCGCTATGTATCTTATTTCTTATAAGTTGCTTGTTGAGCGGTAACCATGTTTCTGGGGACGCCATCAACTATTACACCTTTGTTGAATATCATGTGAGTTTCTATGCATGTTTGTCTTGTCTGAAGTAAGGGCGATTTATCATGATCAAATGGTTTGAGTATGCATATTGTTAGAGAAGAACATTGGGCCGCTAACTAAAGCCATGAATCATGGTGGAAGTTTCAGTTTGGACAATAATCCTCAATCTCTTATGAGAATATTATCTGTTGTTGAATGCTTATGCATTAAAGAGGAGTCCATTATGTGTTTTCTATGTTGTCCCGGTATGGATGTCCTTAGTTGAGATCTATCAAAAACGAGAAATCAAATGCGATTTATCTCCTTGGACCTTTGTACAAAGCGGCATAGAGGTACCCCTTTGTTACACTTGGTTGAAACATATGTTATGCAATGATAATCCATGTAAATCCAAGCTAATTAGGACAAGGTGCGAGCACTATTGGTATTCTATGCATGAGGCTTGCAACTTATAGGATGTCTTATACATAACACATATGAATTATTACTACCGTTGACAAAATTGTTTCTATGCTTTCAAAATAAAAGCTCTAGCACAAAAATAGTAATACATGCTTCCCTCTACGAAGGGCCATTCTTTTACTTTATGTTGAGTCAGTTTACCTACTTCTTTCTATCTTAGAAGCAAACACTTGTGTCAACTGTGTGCATTGATTCCTACATACTTGCTTATTTGCATTCATCATATTACTTTGTGTTGACAATTATCCATGAGATATACATGTTGAAGTTGAAAGCAACTGCTGAAACTTATATCTTCCTTTGTGTTGCTTAAAAACTTTCTACTAAGAATTTATTGCTTTATGAGTTAACTCCTATACAAGTCTTTTTGATGCTTGTCTTGAAAGTACTATTCATGAAAAGTCTTTGCTATATGATTCAGTTGTTTAATCATTGTCTTTACCATTGCTTCGAATCACTTCATTCATTTCATATGCTTTACAATAGTATTGATCAAGATTATGATAGCAGCATGTCACTTCAGAAATTATCCTTGTTATCGTTTACCTACTCGAGGGCGAGTAGGAACTTGGCTTGGGGATGCTTGATACGTCTCAAACGTATCCATAATTTCTTATGTTTCATGCTAGTTTTATGACAATACTCACATGTTTTATACACACTTTACATCATTTATATGCATTTTCCGACACTAACCTATTAACGAGATGCCGAAGCGCCAGTTCCTGTTTTGTGCCGTTTTTGGTTTCAGAAATCCTACACAGGAAATATTCTCGGAATTGGACGAAATTAATGCCCAGGGTCTTATTTTTCCACGGAGTTTCCAGAAGACCGAAGGAGATACGGAGTGGGGCCACGAGGTGGCGACACTACAAGGCGGCGCGGCCAAGGAGGGGCCCGCGCCGCCCTATGGTGTGGGCCCCTCGTGCCTCCCCCGACTCTGCCCTTCCGCCTACTTAAACTCTCCGTCGCGAAAACCCTATTACCGAGAGCCACGATACAGAAAAAGTTCCAGAGAAGCCGTCGCCAATCCCATCTCGGGGGATTCAGGAGATCGCCTCCGGCACCCTGCCGGAGATCGAGGGGAATCATCACCGGGGGGCTCTACATCACCATGCCCGCCTCCGGATTGATGCGTGAGTAGTTCATCCTTGGACTATGGGTCCATAGCAGTAGCTAGATGGTTGTCTTCTCCTCATTGTGCTATCATGTTTAGATCTTGTGAGCTGCCTATCATGATAAGGATCATCTATTTGTAATGCTACATGTTGTGTTTGTTGGGATCCGATGAATATTGAATACTATGTCAAGTTGATTATCAATCTATCATATATGTGTTGTTTATGTTCTTGCATGATCTCCGTTGCTAGTAGAGGCTCTGGCCAAGTTGATACTTGTGACTCCAAGAGGGAGTATTTATGCTCGATAGTGGGTTCATGCCTCCATTGAATCTGGGACAATGACATAAAGTTCTAAGGTTGTGGATGTGCTGTTGCCACTAGGGATAAAACATCAATGCTTTGTCTAAGGATATTTGTGTTGATTACATTACGCACCATACTTAATGCAATTGTCTGTTGTTTGCAACTTAATACTGGAAGGGGTGCGGATGCTAACCCGAAGGTGGACTTTTTAGGCATAGATGCATGCTGGATAGCGGTCTATGGACTTTGTCGTAATGCCCTGATTAAATCTCATAGTAATCATCATGATATGTATATGCATCTCTATTTGTCAATTTCCCAACTGTAATTTGTTCACCCAACATGTTATTTATCTTATGGGAGAGACACCACTAGTGAACTGTGGACCCCGGTCCATTCTTTTACATATGAAATACAATCAACTGCAATCTCCGTTCTCTACTGTTCTTTGCAAACAAACATCATTCTCCACACCATACGTTTAATCTTTTGTTTACAGCAAGCCGGTGAGATTGACAACCTCACTGTTAAGTTGGGGCAAAGTATTTTGATTGTGTTGTGCAGGTTCCACGTTGGCGCCGGAATCCCTGGTGTTGCGCCGCACTACACTCCTCCGCCAACAACCTTCACGTGGCCTTCATCTTCTACTGGTTCGATAACCTTGGTTTCTTACTGAGGGAAAACTTGCTGCTGTACGCATCACACCTTCCTCTTGGGGTTCCCAACGGACGTGTGCTTCACGCGTTATCAATAGCTTGAGGAGGTGCTCCGGTGAGTAGCTTGTGGAGGTGCTCCGGTGAGTAGCTTGAGGAGGTGCTCGCCGGAGGGAGGGATTAGAGGGGTAAGAAGGTAGAAGAGGGGGAAAAGTGGAGGAGAACAGAAGGTGGCCGGAGGGAGGAAGAGAGGAGGAGGAGGAGAAGTTAAAGAGACCATGGGGGAAATGGAAGAGAGAGAAGGTGCGCCGGGCTGGTTTGGCATATATAGCCTAAGGTACTGCCGGCGCACCTAGTATGGTGGTGCGCCGGGGGTAATTTTTTCTTTTTTTCATCAAAATGTAAAACCTGAAAAAAGTCATGTTTCTGTTTTCCAATTGACGAATCTATTTTTTGTCCAAACGGCCATAGGCGGTTGAATTCGAATAGGAAATTTCGCTTAGATAGATTTTGATATAAAAAAGTTTTTCATCGGAGGTCGTATGCAACCAGAAATCCCGTTTTACCGAAAGATGACGCCATTTTGCATAATATATCAAAATTCATTTTTTTGAAATTTCTCTAAACCTAGATGACATATTACATGGGCATTTCAAAGGATTTAATTTTTTGAATTTTCTATCATTTTCTTTTATTTTTTCGAAAACTGAAAAGGCGGTCCACGGGGGGAATGAAAATTGGAGCTCCCTTACTGTCGGCGCACCACCATGTAGATGCGCCGGTGGTAAACAAATTACCACCGGCGCACCAACATGGTGGTGCGCCGGCAGTAAGGGAGCTCCAATTTTCAGTTTGGCTCGGACCTAGTTCAGCCTTATCCCCGGCGCACTATTTTTTTCCTGTGCCGACGGTATTGGGTCATCACCGGCGTGGCCGAAACATGCGCGCCGGTAGTATTTACCACCGGTGGGCATCTTCTCTGGTGCGCCGGCAATAATATTTGCAGCTGTAGGCCTTTTCCTTGTAGTGACGCGCCGAGGAGGAGGAGGATCACAAGGACGGAAACAACATATCAACAATAACTAGAACTCCAGTAATTCAGAAACCGGCCACCACGCCTGACCCCCGCTACATAGGCCAGTGTGGTCTAAGAAAAACTATATAGTGTGGCATGTGTGTTGTAACAAACATCAAAGTTGGGGGAAATTCTCACTCTAATAACAACGTCATGTTGACATTCCTGGAGTATTCAAATTTTCCCTTTCCTCCAAAATTGTAACTCCATGGACATCATCATCTCGAGCTCCCCATGCTTAGCTGCTTTAACTATATTAAGACATGTAAAGCAAAGTACAACCCAAACAACCCTCAAACACCTACTCCCTGAATCACAACCCTCAAACTAGGATGATAAAACACAACCTGAATCGGGGATTCCCTTCCACTAGTTTGCCGATGATGGTATGCCAAATGAAGCACATTATATATTACTATTATGTGGATACAAGACCTATGGTTAAAATAGAATGATGATACGATAATCACACGAGTCAGATATCTAGGAAATCTTCGAACAAGTGGACCTTCAAAGCCCCGGGTTAAACGTAACATTAATTAAGTGAAATCTTAGAATGTGTGAACCTCCAAAGTCTCGGGATAAATATAACATAAAAGGAACCAAAATCCGTGTAATATGTGGAAATTGTCATATCTCACTCTGTAATGTGGACAATCGGTGTAAAAAGAAATCAACTCATTTCAAGCTATGTGTGAACAGAAACATTCCACGTGGCACAAATATTGGAACTAAAGTATCTCAAAACTAATTTTTAATCCTATGTAAATTGGGCTCAAAATTAATTTTACAAGAAACGAAATTAGTTCTTTAGAGCCAAACGAAAAGTTAAGACCAATCTGGAAAACGATCCCGAAATAGTAATTGGGCATGATTTATGTCCCAAACCTAGGTTGATGTTTGACAAACTCTTTCTCGCGTTGATGGTTAGCACTAGAATCACATGTTGGTGAAGAGCCCATTTATTCATGGAGAACCCCAAACATATGATCATCACCATCACCGTGGCTTGATGTACGCCGCTTCTTAACTTGTGTGATCTCACCATCCGGCCTATATATGGTGGCTTCAATCTACATAGTATAAACTTTAGTACAAAAATTTAGGCACTGTCTATTAGCTAACTAGTTATACATGAAATGCTTTTAGTAAAATATCTGGGTTCTACATAGCAATGCCACAGATAGGTCACTGTCCTTCCCTCAAAACAGTGAAGGGGGCGATGCCCCCCCCCCCCCCCCAATGAGAAGTTCGGTTACACGTTTGGAAAAATAACATAAATACTTATAACCTTATTAGTTGTTACGTTTTTTACATATCTCATTTCATGCGGGAACCAATGATTATAATATGAGTTCCCCTTTATTTAATTTCAACTATTTCCGTGCAATGTCAAAAGTCATGTTTTATAGAGAAGATGTAATAGTGTCTAGATCTTTTTTTCTGTGAATATGATTAGGTATTAGGTTAAAGGAATGGCACGGGATCAGTTGAACAATAGCATGGATGTGGCATAAAGTCTAATCTATCCTTTTAACGACAATGTGGATGAAGCAACAAAATATGCAAATATTACTATGGAGAAGCAATGATGATCAACCGTACAGGGAAGGGAAAGGTATGTTACCCCTCTAAAATTAATCCATATATAATTGTACTACTCAAATTTATATAGCTTAGAAATGCAGTTAATGATGAACCTAATGTGACTACTTTGATGTATTTCTAGCAGATTATGTTAAAATTTGAAAGAAAAAAATCACCAAGGATAAAATTAAGAACTTCGATTCACTTTGAGCAGAGCGATTACAATGCTAGAAGCGGAAGGGCAACATGCGAATGTAGTTGGAACATAGGGTTGATGTTGCTTATTGCATTCAACATGTTCTCGAGATAGATTGAAGGCATGATGTTGTGGATGTTGATGATACAGCGTGGAGAACTGAAGATCTAAGAGCGTTGTTATCAAGTGCCCTACCATCGACAATACTCACTAAGACCTACGCGGCAAGGAGGAGGAGGATCACAACGCCGGAAACAACGGACCAGAAACAACGAGAATTCCAATAATTCAGAAACCGGCACTAGGACGAACCAGGCTCAGTGTGGTCTAAGAAAAACTATATAGTGTGGCATGTGTGTTGTAACAAACATCCAAGTTAGGGGGAAACTTTCACTCTAATAACAACTTCATGTTGACATCCTGGAGTATTCTAATTTTCCATTTCCTCCGAAACTGTAACTCCATGGACATCATCATCTCGAGCTCTCCATGCTTAGCTGCTTTAAATATATTAAGACATAAAAGCAAAGTACAACCCAAACAACCCTAAAAGACCTACTACATGAATCACAATCCTCAAACAAGGATGATAAAACACAACCAGAATCGGGGATTCCTATGTTTTGAGGATTTCCGTCATTACCTTTGGATTTGTTTAACCTACCCATTGGTTTGATGTCAGTCATCTTTGTGAATTAGCATGCTCCGAATTAGCGTGGCCTAGCCCTGGCCCGCGCCTAGGGTGGTGTTCACGCTATATATATCATCTAATACAGTGAATTAAACATGTCGCTATGGTAGGCCAAGTATTTTACTACAGTTAATTAGGGGCATGTTTGGAGAAAAGGAAGGTGAAACAGTGGCACATCTCAAGAGTAACGTCACTAGTTTTTTTTTTGAACATGGTAACGTCACTAGTAGTAGGGTGTAAAAGAATTGGGCAACTAATAGCCAACTAGTAAATAAAAGTTCTGATGGGACAGACTATTGCACCGAGCACAACAGCCCATCCAGATAAAAGTTCGGACCGAACAAACTATTGCACAGAGCGGAAGAACTCAGTCTACCTATAAAAATATATTTATTTCTAAAAAAGGTCGATTATATTTGCTAGTTGACCCGTCGCCAAGCGTCCAAAGTCTTAAGTCACGAATCTTCACGTGAGCACACGCGCTATATACTTGTATAGCTCATCTTATACTACTATCTAGAAGACAATAAAATGCCTCCATTATAAGGTGCTCCCAATCTATATAGCTTGGCAAGGTGGAACTAAAAATTGCAATGCTTCAACAACCACACAATCTGACCTATTCGGTTCCCCTATTGGACTGAATGTTGTTCACTTGGGCCATACTACTTTAGATGCTAGTCGGCTGATGCTTATCTAGCAGGTAGATTATTCATGAACATCTTTTTCAGATTATTTGCAACATGTTACGTGAGAAAAGAACGTTGAAGCTCTCCGCACATTGTGGGATCTAGGGAAGGGTATTTCTAGACAACCTTTTCCTTACTTGTTTTTCAACACAACGAAGGACCACCAAAACACAAGTGGACATGTTATTTGGGAATCATCATTAATTAATTATTATTACCAAAGTTCATGAAAGCTACATGTACAAGTTTGGTGGGGCACACTTGCACAAATTGATCCGTCTAGTAAGCTCAGAGTTGTCTCTGAACACTTGGGCACTACCTATTAAATTTAAAATAATGTCATGTAGGCTTTATAGTGTGAACATGAGATTAAAGTTTATAATATCAAAGTTTTATGATAATTACCTACACAAAGGGCGTGGGACTCACTTACAAATCAATCCACCAACAAGATCAAAGTTGATCCTCATCACATGTATACTATGCATCCATTTTGAAATAATTAATCTGCTGAAAAGATGTATAGTGTGAATACAAGGTTAAAATTTAAATACCAAAGTACTAAGGAAGTTCGGCGCGAGATACACACTTGTGTGGTTTTGTGTACGGACAATCTTAAATTAGAGCATCCACACGTGTAGAGGTGCAAATGGATCAAATCGGGTTTTACTCTTCGCGTATCCTACACTATTTCAGTTTTGCTAGATTCGAAGGTGGCTTAGATTGTCAGGATGTAGCTTCAAATGCATATCTTCTATTTCTAAATAGCAAACCCCCACTAGTGGAATTTGCTGCAATTCTATGCAGCCACGGCACCTGAAAAGGCTAATGGCAAGTCTGGCACCATATAGCCCAACCGCACCTCTATCTCTTCACTGTAACGGAAGGGTTAAATCCATCAATTGCAATTACCCTCTTCCATTTAATTGGCTGCAATCAATCTCCTAATCTTCAGCTTCAATTCTGAAGGTACCAGTATGTTGCAACAACCATTGACGCTTCTTCTTCTTTGTGATATGCGAGACGGCACCATGTTCATCTCCCCACGATCTCCATAATTATCTAATATTGCCTCCACCATGAAACGCGCCAGTTATCTAATTGCCTCCACTATCTGCCTCTTCACATTCAGCTGAACCTTTATATATCTTCTCCCTGCATTAGATAATCCCAAACCGGCAGATGGATCGGTCGACATCGCCTTCCTCGTATTGGACATGTGCAGTACAAGGGAATGGATCTGTATCTCACCAATTCCATCCATGTTGCAACATTGTCTGCTATAGTTATCGATGGCTTAATTTTGTTGGCTAAATTACAGGAGGTCGCAGCCTGCAGGTACAATTGCTTCTTAATTCGATCTGACAACAGGTTTACATGTTTTGTTTTTTACTTGATTCATTTGGTATGGTACATAGGGATGGTAATCGAGAGGGCACATTTCAGATCTCATTGTTTTTTTTTGGTAATTACCAACTGATATACATCGTTGTACAAATTCAAGCTTGCTAGATGCTGATGAAATATCTCAACTACCTAACAAGAAACTCGTATGGAATATATTCTACTGTCTCATCTTCCGAATATTTTTTTAGCTACCTTTCCATACTTTCTTCATTTACAATATTTCAGAGAAATGGCTCCAGATGCAGCAGTCCACTTTCTATATAATTATCACATTATGAACACTCTTTGACCTCAAGGGAAGCTTCTGCACGTGATTAATCATGGTTGTTGTTTAGGATCCAGCCCTGCAGTTCATTATGGCTCCAATGTATGTACATAGACTTACTCAAGTGCTTTACTGATTATAGATAGCTCACTGAACTATTCAGTGGCGATTCCTATCAGACAAGGTAGAGCTTTGACATATTTTTATGAATGAGGAATAGTTTGACTGCATTATATCATAGTTTATTCCCCGTATTATCTAAAACAGTGCTTAATAAATTGATCGATTTTGAGGGAAAGAACGAAGAAAAGAGGTGAGGACTAGGGAGAAAGGAGCACATAGAACATGTCATTCAATACATGATGCTGGAGATGAGAGGAGAGACCTAGACCATGGTACATAATCCAATGAATCAAAATTCCTTTTTATGTTTTCCGAAATTTTTGCAGGTCCACATGATATGTGCTCAACATTGTCCACTACTACTACATCTTTCATACCATGGTTAACACTGACACCAAACTTCATTCTGGAACATTCATAAAAAGTAGCATGTATGAATTCTAAAATCAATATGTTCTCATATACATAATGTCACATAATCAACTAGAGGATGCTTTTGCTTTCTTTATGTTAATTTGTTCTGCCAGGCAAGCTCATATGCCATACTGACGAAACTACGGACTACAAAAGTCCGTGACCAAATGATCACCTGGATGTATCGATGATTCCATAAGAAACGGACTAAAACATTTCAAAGTCATTTTACAAAAGGCACTCATCACAACACCGATACATATAGCTCTCATATTGTACTATTTTGACAATCGTACAAATAAATTATTTGTTTGGTATAAAAATTGTACTATGATATGCGTCTGAATACTCTTCTTTGTTACATGATTTCTTCTAATATATTAATTTCTATGGATTCCGCAGCAATACGCGGGGTATTATCTAGTTATGTTAGATATGGACTCGGTTCATAAAAGGCAAAGACTCACAAGGATGGTCAAATATAGATGGATAGTATACACGTGCATCGAGAAGTGTATTCTCAACAAAATATTTTATAGAATAAAAAATATTGATGACACACGAGAATAGAATTGATATAAGATGATACCATGAACCAAACAAGTCCATATCGATGTAATAATCATATGCTAATATAAACACGGGGCTAAATTACATGACACACATATGCTTCAGAGTCGAGTGGTCCATAATAGCAGAGCTAATGGATACATAATCCTGTATTACTTTCTAAGCAGTTGTGAATTAGCTAATGAATTAAGCAGCTCACTAACAGTTAATTAACTGAGTATGAAATAATTCTAAATAATTCTAGTTTGAAACCATGAAATAATTTTACTCGCTCCAATTCATATTACTTGATGCTAATATAGATACATCTAGACATGTTTTAGTTGTAGATACATCTATTTTAGCATCGAGTAATATGGATCGGAGGGAGTAAATATTTTTAGATTATTTTTTTCATAGACTAGTTGCTATATCGGTATTTGAGTGTCATTTCATATTCAGTATTCTCATCTTTCGATTATCGAACCGGATCTGTTGTGGAAGTTATGCCATCCGTTCGCAACCCTGCACACATAACTACTATATTAAACCTTAACAAACATCTTTTTTCTTCTAATTTTGGATTTTTTTTCGGATTAACCTGCAGGTGACACGTAGGTAGTTTTCTGGTTGATTTTCGTCGTCATTTCTCTATGTGCATATCTGGTGCCCTCTTGCACTTTTTTTGCTCCTTTCCTTTGGTTTGTGGTGCACTTTGTTTTGATGTGGGTGGATATAGCATTTCTTATGTTCTGGTTCCACTTGATCCAACTCACACCGCTTTGACCACGCTGCTCTCCATTGGTAAAGTTCTTGCAACGTCCCATGCTCCCTCCGCCGCTATTACACCGCCTCCAAGCCCCATCCCTACCCGCCCTAATGTCGCCGTCCCCGGCGGATGCCTGCCCCTCCCCGAGGTCACCGGCCCCGGCGGGCGTCTTCCTCGGTCGCTGGCCCCCTCCTGGTCTGTCCCTAGGTCGTCGTCGCCGGTCGCTCGCCGCATGGCCCGAGGTCGTCACAGCCCGCACCTGCTCCGCCTCGAGGTCGCCGTACCCGGTCGGCGTTTTGCCACGCCCCGAGGTCGTCGCGGTCCGCACCTGCTCTGCCTCGAGGTCGTTGTACCCGGCCGGTGTCTGCCCCGCCCCGAGGTTGTCGCGACCCGCACCTGCTCCGCCTCGAGGTCGCCATACCCGGCCGGCGTCTGCCCCGCCCCCAGGTCGGAGCCTGCTCCACCCACCGCTCGGTGGTTCAGGTCAGCGGCCGGACCTGCGACCAACGACCGAGGACTACCGCAGAGGGCGTTGCCGTGTGGAATTTCGGATTAGTCGTATTTCGAAACGGGAGGGATGGCCGCGACGCGCGGAGGCCCTTCGCCTGCGTACCAGCAGTTTCCACCGGATCGGCCGTCGGCCGCAGATGCAATGGGCCGCGCGTCAGGAGGCCGTACCGAGAGGAGCAGCGCCGAGGACATCACCTCGCGGCCGGCCACCATCGCCATAGTCCGATGCATCGGTGCCACCAAGGTTCGTCCGTTCCTCCCACTCCTCCGCATGTTCTCTTATTTTTCTTCTTCCTTAAGTTGAGCTCCGTCTTGACCGGTGACTCTCCAGGACCAAACGACGCCACCACACGGAGCTTCCCCTCTGTCTCGCCTTGCCCCAACGTTGTGACCTGCTCTCGAGTCCCAGTGAGGCTCGCCATGCAAGGATGATGGCGACAAGAAGAGGCATCACCTCAATTTTAGTCTTCTCCAATAAGGATGTGCCCGTCACCGGCTTGGCCATCCACCAATGTCACAGGTTTGCCGGGAGGTGCGGATCCAAGATTTAGTTTGTGTAGTGTTAATTTTTCCTTTTCTATGCAGTCTATAAGATGAATCTGGATGATTTCTTTTAAATTTGACTCAAAGGTGAGCAGATCCGAAATTTTGTTTGTGGCAACCATCTTGGGTCTCTTCTATAGTACGCCCGAAAAGAGCCTAGCTAGATAGGATGGATGCTATTTGTGCCGTGCGTATGCAGTTCATCTGCAGAGTTGCAGCCGAGCAGAAATGCGAGGTATGCAGACTCCTGTGTCAAAAATTCATGTATGCAATATCTATTTTGTGATTCTTTGATGAGTCTTAGTTCAGCAGGTATCTTATAGTAATTCAGTCGTCAGAACCAGTTTAAGATTCTCTACATAAGCAATTCTTGTACCACTTGTTACGGTGACAGCTCCATCAAAATTCAGCGTTTGCAGTAATGATTATGTTTCTCATCTCTGTACAACACTGTAAAATTTTATAATAATCAGTTTCAGATTGTTGCAATTTTTCTTCTTGCTGTTCCATATTCTTACAAGGGAACTCATTTTTTGTTCAAGGGGCTCCTCCATTTATTATTAAATGATCAAATTGAAACAATCAAATATATAGGTAATACATGTAAATATAGGTGCTTAGAAGAATCATTTGTTATCTAGGTTGTCATATGAGAATATAATTATTTACACATAACTGAAAATAACTCATTCAACCTTCTCCGCATGCAAGATGAGCGAGTGTCTATGTGATTTACTATTCTTTTTGAGTATAGTTCGAATTTCTTGAAATACTTTCCATTGATGTATTTGTCATGTGGAGCCTCATCAGGGCCTCGCTGGCCACCGTCGTTGCCCGCAGTTCCCGCAGCCAGGTTGGCCGTGATGGTTACTGGCGAATCGACCACCGCCGCATGATGGAGCGCTCAATGTTGTTCCACTCCCACTGTAGGCAAGGCGGCGGCTGTGGCATCAGGACCATCCGGATCTGGATCAATTCATCGAGACACACACCACTTCCACTGATCTATTAAGAGCATATGATTGCTTCAGAAAGGTGCTATCTGCAATTAGATAACATATACATATCCAAAAGGAATTGTTGGTATAAGATTGCTTGAGAAATAATCTCTTCCAGGCGTGGGAGCAGAAAGTTGAAAATGACCTTGTAAGTCTGATTGTCTGAAACATCAAATGATTACTTTGTAGATTGTACAGTTTGAAAATTCTGCCTCTGAAGTGTAGAGGACGTTACCATTTGAAACATCAAAGTGATTAATGTGTGAGTTTGGATTGCCATGCTATGCGCATGGGCACATAGCCACACACTAGAGAACTGTGTAATATTTCTTCCAATTTTTTTGGCAAGCTACTGTATATTTTTCCTGTATAAGATTTAAGAAGCGCATATATTGTACTTTTGAAGCACTTTCTTAAGAACATTGTGTCTGACAAATTAGTAATCACTTATTATAGCTATTATCCAAGAATTGCATGTTTTTTTACTTTTTACTAAAATGCAGTGTCATGAGCGGTTTATTTAACTGCCTAATGGAGTTCGGCTCTTGCCCCATCTTTAGTTACATGTTTTAGCTTTTTAAATTACTGTTCTTTATGTCTGTCATGTTTACCATTTTCCAAATTGCTTCATTTCTTTGTTGTCAGGCAAGTTCTATGGTTGAGGAGATTCAGTATCTTCATGTGCCCATGGACCATGAAAATGATTTTTTTGAGGATTTCGTGAAGTCACATGATGCATTGCCAAGTGGACCTTATGTTTTCTCCAATGAATAAAAGCTATGGTCTTGTTGCTGGAAATGCTGATAAGATTTCTGATTTGCAACACGAGTTTGAAACTGTGAGAAAGAGAATAGATGCTGAAACAAAGAAAGCATATAAGTTACTTGACCAACTTCCATATCTGCACAAGACATGTCTAATGATCTGCAATTCTGCTCAGTTATGGATGCTAGCTCCACCTCTGAAAAAAAGGAAGGTCAAAGCATTGGCTACTACACCAAGCAGAAGACTTCAATACAATTCAAAGAGCTGCAGCACCGTTGCTAATATAGTGAGTAGTGTCTACATCAAATTATTACCGTTTTCATTTTCACCAAAAAAAATGGAAGTTTAACTTGAAGATACTTCTTTTAGTTCTGAAATTTTGTGTTGCCAGTGTAAAGTTGACAACAATAACTAAATAAACTATTTACTGATACTTTGGGTGCTATATATTTCAGATTATCTACTGCTACCGTAAAGTTTTGATTCTGAAATCCATATGCCCAAATATCTTATTTAACTATTTTCCATACATACATTGCCTTTTCACTCAAATCATCGTACCTAAACAATAATAATCGATTGCATACAATGACCTTGCTCAACTTGAATGCAGGTTTGTGCTGACATATTGGTAAAGAAAGCATATGAAGAGTGGATGCATGATGTAGGATATGATCGTAAGACACTCCAGAGCTTCAAGCATAATCCGTCGCAAGTGATACAGCAGCAGCTTCAACAATTAGCCATGCTTCAAATGGTTCAATCAATGCGGAGAAATTATTATTTGCGGAACATCTAGTCAAATTTCCGCATGTACTACAAGGTAATAAGATCTAAACTAAGAATCCTGATGCATCTTGTGAATATTTCATGTTTGCACTATTGTTTCTATAAGGTTATTAGTTTAATTTGAAGTGAGTTTCATATCTTCAAGTTTTCCATTGTCATTAGGTTTTCGCATGTCCAGTGAAGTCATCTCAACCTAATTAGGATCCAAGACCAAGAATAAAACCACGAATCTGCCGACGTTAGTCCTCAGAAAGACCATGTTTAGAGCTGCTAATCTACCTTCAGTCTCTAGGAATAAAGACTTCTATTATACTGTAGTAGTAAGTGCTCACCAGGAAAATAAATTACTTCGTCGTCCTACTATGTTCTTTATCGTACTCTGTTTCTTAGGACTTCCAAGTAGCAAGTGTCGGTAGGTACAAGTAATTAAGGTGTACTGTTCTACTAGCTAATTTCAGCGGTTTTGTGTGTTCGGAAATTAAATTTCTTCTGCTTCCACTCTAACTACAACCACGTATCTGAATTTACATAAGGGAATATTTTTATTCACTGTCGATTATTTGATACTGTAATGACAATGACAGACACTCATATTAAAAGCATGCACACTCCATCTCCCCCAGGCCCGGCCCGGGGGGGGCTAGCGGGGCGGCCGCCCCGGGCCCAGAATAATTAGGGGCCCAAAATTTTTATATAGGCAGACTTACTATAAGTTGCAAAAAAAAATATTAGATGGGCTTCTATCTATACTTTGGGCCTTTTTTTTTCTTTTAGTTGCCGATCCGGCCGGCCGGCCAGGAATACGTACGAGTAGGCCTGCGTACGAGTCATACCAACAGGCAAAGTCGCAGATCATCTAAAAACGTTGTCGCAGATCATCGATCGATAGTTGGTTGGGAAAATTTGCTACAGGACACTGTTATTTTTTGGCGTTTGCCAAAACACACCGCTCGATTGTGTCTTTGCCAGGTACCATTACAATTTTGTGGCACATTTGCCAGAACACACCACCTGTCCAAAAAAGAAAATTTTGGCACTTTTGGCTGGGATGACCATGCTATGACTGATTTTGAGAAAAAAATGTAAAAGTTTCCGTTTTTGGACAGGTGGTGTGTTCTGGCAAATGTGCCACAAAATTATAATGGTATCTAGCAAAGACAGAATCGAGCGATGTATTTTAGCAAACGACGTAAAGTAACGGTGTCCTCTAGCAAATTTTCCCTAGTTGGTTTCATATGCCGATACGCGGAACAGAACGTCGCGCCTCGCGCCCGGCGCCCTCGCCCAGGCGGTCGCGGTTTCCAGGCTTCCAGCTCTCCTGCCGCCGCCGCCCCTGCGTGACTGCTGACCGCCGACGCTGCGACGATCTGCTGCCCTGCCTTGTCCGCTGGCCGCCGCAGTCCCAATCCCCTGCTGTGCACCGAATCTGCATAGAAGGTAAGAAAAAGAACGCCCGCCGGCCGCCACCGTTATCTTGAAATTAAACTATCTACTCTAATTCTTGTTCTAAATTTTTATTAGTAGTTGTTCTTCTTATTTGTAGGAGCTAGGTTAACTGATTATGGCGCCTGAATCCGGTGCTAAAAAAGAAGAAGGAAACAACAGGAAGAAAAATTAATTGAATCACAAAGAGGGTCTATGTTTAAATTGCATCGAGAAGAAGTTAGTGGACGAGATTGATATTGATTCCATCGTCAGTGACTTTGCTTATAGGAATTGGCGCAGAAATTTTTAAGGTATCATGTAAACATTATTATATTTTTATATGAATATTGCAATTGGATATACTTAAAGTATTTATTTTTCATCATCTTATACATGCGGGTAAAAAATTTATAGTAATTAGTAAGAGGGGCCCAAAATTTTAGTTCCGCCCCGGACCTTCGAAATGTCAGGACCGGCCCTGATCTCCCCCTTAGATAAATTGTACAAACCACACATATACATGCACTATCAGTGGCGGAGCTGCTGTATAAGCATTGGGTTCAAGTGAACCCAATAAAATACATGTATCCTTCACTAATCTAATCTATTCCATTGCTTATTACTGAATAATTACACTATAAAATAGAGAGCGAACCCAATAGATTTATTCCCTAGCTTCGCCACTATGCACTATGAGATTTTCTTACCAGCTATGTTAACGCGCATTGTTTGAACAACAAAAACCTCACTACTTCTACCATTTCAAGAGCGTTTTAAAAATTGTAGAACACAGTTGGCGCGGTGTGCCGCCGCGCCCATCCATTGCTAGTAGTCAATGAATGTCAAATTCAGTTGATCTGTATGAAATCTTTATGCGTTGAACACAAATATTCCACGTGACAAAAATATCGAAACTGTAATATCACAAAACCAAATTAAAACCCCATCAAAACTGGGTTCAGAATCTAATTGAATGAATCGATATATCTCTATCAAACTTATGTTGATGCCTGCGACTTTTTAGTTTTTCTGATGGTTAGTTTGAGAAGCTGGTGGAACATTTTTTTTTTGAAATAGGAGGTGGTATTATATTAAAGTAACATGAGACGGGTACAATATGCATACAGGCCCCTGACAATACTCGCCCTAAAGAACCTAGTATTTGAAGATGAGGCCTGTAACTTTACAAAGAACACCCCCGAACAAAATATGAAAAAGCAATCAGGTCCTGGAGCAGCGTCGTCGCCGCTCGCCGGCATCCTCGAAGCGTCGCCGCCAAGGAATGGATAGAAGGAGCTCGAACTCTTCCGTCCGGCGAGAACCCACCCCCACTGGCAACCTCCTCGCCGCCGGGAACGAATCACTTGGCTGCAAGTAGGCGTCGAGCACCAGTAGGGACAGGGAGATGCCTCCGTCTTGGAGGCAGAGAACCAGCCATCGCGTCGACTGCAGATCACAACGGCCATGGTGCCAGCTGCGTGTTTGCGCTTGTAGAGAAACCACCGGAGATAGTTGATGTAGATACGGCACCGCCTCCGGTGCGTAGCAGCAGTGCCTCCGCTGTCCTCTCTCTCGCCTCCACGACCGACCAAGAGGAGCAGCAAAAGCGCTCTGCTGCTGCACCAGAAGCAGCGCAGATAAGGCCACCCAGCAGCAATCGACGAAGATCTGGCGCGGCTGTGCTCCTCCTCGCCTCCACGGCCGGCCAGGAGCTCGATCACGTCGTTGGTCGCTAGCAGGGGCGCTTTTCCCCCCTCGCCGCCGAGGCTGGCCAGGGAAAAACGCCTCCCGCCGCAGTCGATCTGCAGAAGGTGGTTCGACGCCACTTCTTTATTGGGCTGAGCGGCAGTCGTCCTCTCCACTCCCACCTCCGACCACCGGAGAAAAAGAGAGAGGAGGAAGAACCCTAGATCGGACGAGATCCAGACGGACAGATCTCCTCCACCGCTCACACTACTGGGCATCAAGCCCCCTACTGGCATAAAGCCACTACTCCTAACTAATATATGTACTCCGGCGCCTCCCCTCCACCCATCTCGACCGGCGACGCCGGCGAGATTGGCTTTGGTTCGGTCCGATCCTGTAAGGAGGCGCTCAACTACTATAGCAGAGCGAGAGAGGGGGAGGGGGAAATGAGCCGCTTGGGAACATTTCGATCCTCCCCGTACCGGAACGGAGCATCACGAACCCAGACATGTTCGTGAGTCCACAACGGATACGTAATCGAGTGAGGCGCGTTGGCTCGGGACACGTGGACAGATCCGGTCCGTCCATCTACGCCCCGTGACGCCGCTTAAATCTCTCCTTCCCCACCGCACCGCACCGCTTCCACGGGTTTCTCGAACTCTCTCCTCCACTGTCCCCCTCTTATCTCCCTCCCGGCCACTCCGTCCAACCTAGGGTTCTACGCCGGCCGCCGCTCCTCCTCCCCCTCCAAGGTTCGACATCCTCCCATCCTCCTCCCACTCCCAACCTCGCTTCATTCGACCCCGCGCGATCGTCTGGGCGTCATGGCGCTGCCTGGCGGGCGGGCTCTGTAGGTTCCGCGCGCCGATCCGCGAGCGATTTTTCGTATTTCGGCCGGGGTCCATTCGAATTTCGGTCGGATCTAGTCGGATCACGTCACCGAGGGGACGGAATCGGTCGTTTTGGTGCGTCGTGCGGTGATTAGTGGGCGAGTTGGCGGTTCGCGTACGGCTCTCCGCGTTCCTTGCGGGTGAGATGCTCTGTTTCGAGGATAGGGCAGGGAGGGTTTGCTAGCGCGAGTTCGAAATTTTATTTGTGCTGGTTGGTTCGTGATTGGGAACCTGGGATGATGAGCCTCTAAATCCGGGAGGATGGGGATCCACCAGTTCACAGTATTCTACTTGTAACCGCCAATTCGAAACTTTTTAGCTGCTATAAGTCCAAATGACCTCCTAAGTTAATGAGTCGGTCACGCCGAAATCCATGAGTTTGTCTATATGAAGATAGACAAGGGCTCATGTCGTAATTGGTTTTCTGTATTTCACAGATGGTATCAGGGGTACCCAAGCTTTATAGTCTTAATACTAGCTTTCCATTTGATTCATTGTGCTTCTGTTAAGTTGTGTGAGAGAAG
Source organism: Lolium rigidum (assembly GCF_022539505.1). Classification (NCBI taxonomy): domain Eukaryota; kingdom Viridiplantae; phylum Streptophyta; class Magnoliopsida; order Poales; family Poaceae; genus Lolium; species Lolium rigidum. The sequence goes on along the minus strand of NC_061511.1, from coordinate 30,680,139 downwards.
AGCGCGAATGACATGAAAAATCCTTTTCAAAAACTATCATTAAGGGTTCGGCGACGAAATACGGGAGGAATATAAAAAACTCGTGATTGGTGTGGAGGGGAGCTTCTGCTTATGAAATTGTTCAAGAAAGTGTCGTTTCATTTCCTAACTTCAACAGCTTGATCATTTGGGCCTACTACTCAAGATGGCCCGATAAATTTGTAAAATAGTGTCAGGAAAAGGGTTAAGTAAAAATGATGTACTGGTCATATTAATCTTGGCTATATAAATATTTTCTACTCCCTCCGTCTAAAAATAGTTTTCTTAGTTTTGTCTAGGTACGGATGTATCTAGACGCATCTTAGTTATATATACATCCGTATCTACAAAATGTTCAGATGCCTATTTTTAGACGGAGGGAGTACCGTATATCGAGTTGGTAGTGTTGGTGCTCAAAAGTATGGATGGTCTTATATAATCTTTGTTATGCAGATATCTTTGAGTTTATATCTACATAAAAATTCACTCATATAACTGCTATAGAATTGCAAACCCATGACATACATGTATGATCCATAACAGTCAAGCTCCTTAATCTAATTTCTGATGTACATGACCAATCAAATGTAACAGACATAAACGATTGCTACCATAGTAATTGTCCACCGGGTGTAGCAAGGGCTGCACTGTTTTTCTCATATGGGATGGCATTTCCCAATTTTACTTGAAGATATATGTAGATGTTGTCTGTGTTATTGTATAACAATTGTTATCAATTCTGTTGACGTGTGTACTGAGAGTTGGTAGAAGTTATTATTTCGTCTCTTATTGTAGTTACAAAATTCTGGTATATTTGCTTTGATATTGGCCTGATCTAATCTCACCTTTGCTTATCTTGTTTAAAACTAATCAGAGTCTTCACAGTGAGTACATTCAGTTCCCTTTAAATTGATTGAACTGCACCTATCTGGATGTTCCTATTATTTTGGCCGTTCTTTGTTGAATAGAAGGATAATTGTCTGGTTCATAGTATATTCAAGCAGCACAACATGTACTGTGATACAGTTTTTTATCGTATCAGCATGGTGGAAATATTATTTCTGAGTAGCCTTTACCATGTTATTTGCGTTCTTAGTTTATGCATGTTATGTTATGCACATTGTGGAAGGGCTGATGGAATGTTCTCTTACTTGCAGGAGATGCCTCGTTACGATGATCGTTATGGAAACACACGCTTGTATGTTGGTAGATTGGCCTCCCGCACTCGTTCGCGCGATCTAGAATATCTTTTCAGCAGATATGGAAGGTAAATACAATACTCTGAACATTAAGAGTTCGTCAAAAGAATTTGATGTAACAGATATTTTTGACAAGCTTTGGAGTTTTGAATATGGCTCTGCATACATCCAAAATACGTTTTATTTTTTGTGAATGTTGTGAATCAACATTATTGGACTACTGCTTATTATGGACTTTTGACATTATCAATAATTAGTGTAGCGAAGTTTTGTTGAGTGAGTTAAGTTTGTTTCTTGAAATGTAACCTTTACTGTGTGGTCTTATGCTAGGTAGAGCAAATCGCTCTCTTTCCTACCCTTGGTCCTAGGTGTCATATACAAGTCGTTGGGTGCACTATGAGTCTTGTCAAGCTAGAGTTCGGTGATTTCTGCTAATTCTGCATGTATGCTGTTGAAGCTTTATTCCGAGGTCCTGCGAGTTTAATTTGGATGGTCTTGCTGGAAGTTTAGGTTCATAGCAGCTGTTGGATTCACTATGAGTCTTGTCGAACTAGTTGGTGTTTCTGTTATTTCATCTGTACAGTGTAGATGTTTGACTCTCAGGTCTTGTGTGCTTAACTTGAATGATGATCTTGTTTCGGTTTTTCGGTTTTTAGCACAATCCAGAAGGTATGTGGTGGAAGGGTGCCCTTGGTGGAATTGGTGGCCATCGTTCCAAAGTTTATGGAGGACTTTGGTGAAGGGTGCCCTTGGTGCTAGGTGTAATGTTATTGCCTGTTTTAGTGGAAGTTGCAAGATGCTGATGCATTTGAGTACTTAAGTTATGATGGCTCACTGTTTGTGGTAACCGTTTGTGCAGAATACGTGAAGTGGAGTTGAAGCGCGACTATGCTTTTATCGTATGTGAATTTCTCTTCCGTCAATCTTATCATGCTCGTTGAATTTGTTATCATGCTATTTACACATGAGATCTATTTTGTTCACATATGGAATCTGTTTTTTGTGCCCCCTTGGCAATTACTAACAGGAATACAGTGATCCTCGTGATGCTGACGATGCACGATACAATCTAGATGGAAGGGATGTTGATGGGAGCCGAATTATTGTTGAGTTTGCTAAAGGGGTAAGTTACAAATTTGGTGGTACACTTTATGGGCCTAATGTTGATGATTATCTATTATCATCTTTCTGTATGAAGCTGCCAGAAACCTTGCTGTGCCATCTCTTGAAGCTAGTTTTGTGTTTCAGATTCCTCGCGGATCAGGTGGTTCGCGTGAACGTGAATATGTGGGAAGAGGTCCTGCTCCAGGAACAGGGCGTTGTTTTAACTGTGGTATTGATGGTCACTGGGCCAGAGACTGCAAGGCTGGTGACTGGAAGAACAAATGTTACCGGTGTGGAGAAAGGGGCCATATAGAAAGAAACTGCCAGAATAGTCCCAGGAGTTTCAGGTATTAAGTTTTGTACCCCTCTATTGCAATGTTCCAAATGGAACCGAAGTGTTGCTGTATCTTGGTGCTTGTACTTATTTGATATTATTACGTTAATGCATCTGTTCTATTAGGCGCGAGAGAAGTTATTCACGGTCACCATCTCCACGCCGGGGACGGGCCCGCAGTAGGAGCTACAGCAGAAGCAGAAGCCGTAGTTACAGGTACTACTCATGAGCTGTTTACCTGTTATAGTACTGTTTGTTGCCCTGTTTTCCTCATCTAACTTTCTTATAACATTATTTTCCTTGTAATTAGCCGATCAAGGTCCAGGTCCTTGTCTGAATCTCCTAGAGGGCGCCGCCGGGAGCGTGATGCAAGATCAAGGAGCCTTAGCTACAGCAGGAGCCCCAGGAGATCACTTTCCCCAGAAGCAAAGGAAATGGACCGCAGCCCCACACCTGATGGCAGTCGGAGCCCTAGGCGATCTCTCTCCCCAGAAGCGAAGGATAAAGGTGACAGCCCTAGGGGCAGGGGGATGAGCAGGAGCAGGAGCCCTTCTGATGGCTACCGTAGCCCTGTGGCCAATGGGCGCAGTCCGAGTCCCAGGGGTAAAGATGGCAGGAGTCCTACTAAGGAGGGCAGTCCCAGTCCTACTAGGGAGGGCAGTCCCAGTCCTCCTAGGGGCAACTCAAGTCCGAGGGTCAACAATGGTAGCCCTAGTCCAAGGAGCAATGGTGATGGAGGCAGTCCTAGTCCCAGGGGCAACGGTGATGCTGCTGGCTCACCCAGAGGAAGCTTGTCCCCCTGAAGTCTGGAACCATTGTCCAGTTTCTGCCTAGCCTACTACATATTAATTTGACTATTGTTGTGTCACTTCCAGTTTAAGACGCCTGCACCGTATTTCCTATATGTTTGCTCTGAACATGTTACTTTGATATTAGAGTTTGCTGTGAACATGTTACTTTAATATTAGACGCTTCAGAAGCATTTGTTACTTTCTGGTTATGCTCTGCGTAATAGATTGATAATTGCTCGAATGATATGTATATCTTTAGTTTGTCCCAACCTTTCTTCATCGGTTGCTTCAAGGGTAGCGAAAGCTGTGTTGGCCCTAGATCACTTCAGGTGCAGTCAATTGAACTTAATAGGATTAGCATAAATAAACCAGAAAGTTGCCTGCAAAGCTTCATAGTGGGCTTAGTATTCACTCGAATCCTGATGAGAAGCTCGTGTGGAACAAAGTAACGTGATGGTTGAGGAGCGTCTATGAAACCTTGTGATTGTCGATCAAGTTTTGGAAATGTTCTGACATTTGCAAAACTCATGTGTAATGTAGTTAAAATTTCTGTAAAAAAAATGGAACCAGCGAGAATGCATTCAAATACTTCATGTTACTTGTTTGAATATTCTGATTTTCTGAAGTGGAACGAAAACATTTTTAGTAGGAAGTAATTCTTTTACTGAAATGGGTTAGAAAAACTGGGTATCTGCAAGTAACTTATACATGAGTTGTTCCACTTTGTACTTGCAGTTGTCCCCCTTGTACTTGGAGCGTAGAATCTTTTTGTTTACTTTTTTTTTTACAAGTAGCTCACTGATCGTGCCGCTCGGTTGGAGCGTAGACTCTTTATATTGTGCATGTGATTTGTTTTGAAAGATCGGCTCTTTTTATTAGGGTAAATTCGCGTCAGCGACCTCACCCCACCTGGCGGTGAGAAGCCCGCACCCAGAACTAGCTAGAAGGCCGGCCCAAGAGGAAGAAGAAGGCCCTGGTCTGGCTGGAGGAAGGCAACTGGGTTATGCATGTTGCAGGATGGCAGCGACTTGTGCTGAACATAGGGAGAGCTATAGCTTGAGAACATGTTGCAGGCAGTGGCGTAGCCACACTTTAGCTGAGTAGTCAATTAACTATACTGCTTTTTGCTTCGACACGCTAGCTTATCTTGATCAGCTGCCGTCTCTGGAAGCAACGTAACGCCAGTGTTTTCGGAAACCTGGCTAGACAATTCTCGGAGAAGGGGATGGTGGAGCAGATTCCTGCCGAGTGGGATCTTTGGGCCAAGGCAGGGATAGGAGGGTGAAACATGTTTGTGAGAGTAGTGCATTAGAAAGTGCGGGGTGTGTGCGGTGTGTGTCTGAGTGTGGGTGTCGTGGTTATTGTTGTTAGCAGCGCTGTGGCCACTCTTGTAAACTGCTTTCTGCCTTCTATAAAACTAATGTACGCAATTACATGATGTCTGTTTTAAAGAATTCCTTCACCACTGGGATGACCTCCTCCTTCAAGCAACCCCAATTACGTTGAAAGAATCTGGCAGGGAAACCGTCAGGCCCAGACGCCTTTAGTGGGCCAATCTGAAATAGAGCATCTGCTATTTCCTTGTCTGTGAACTCCGCACATAGTCTAGTGCTCATGTCCTCCGTGACCTTTTCTTCCAGAAGTGGTAGAACCCTTTTTTTTTGCAAAAAGGCCTTGACTGCATTAAACCTCAGTTCTTACAGAACAGTCCAGGACAAAGATGAAAAATACAAGTAGGTCCCTCTGGACCTCGAAGACGAAGACGATGACGAGAACGTCACGCCGGCGCGCCGCCGCACCACCTCCCCTACGCCTTGGATCGGGAGGCTCCCCTGCACGGACGGGAAGTCGACGCCACTCGGCTCTGAAGAGCCTCCGCCTTGCACCATCTTCACCAACAACGAGATCAACGCGAGCAGCAACCTCCTTATTCTTCTCTTCCCAGAAGTGGTAGAACCCTTGAAGGTTCTATAGTGGAATCTGCTGTAAATAAGTGTTGGAAGTAGTACGTGAACAGCTGCCCCATGGCTCCTTGATCAGTATGCACCATCCCGTTATCATCAACTATTTGTTTGACTTTATTTTTCCGTGCTTGCCAGATTGCCTTACTATGGAAAACTTCGTGTTGCGGTCACCTTCCCGCAACCAATCTATTTGAATACACAACTTTAAAGTGACTACACGTGGTTGATCGCTTGGCTCCGCCACTGGTTGCAGGATGGCTGCCTCATGTTGTAGTCTCACCGTGATGGCATCATGATCATGAGACATAAGATTTCTATCATTTTTCCCTAGTAAATTAATATTTTTAAATCTGAACTATTTTTAAATCATGTCCAATTTTTTGAATCTGAACTAGCCTTTTTGAATTTGGAACCATTTTTAGCTGGTGAGCTATTTTTTGAATTTTGAACTATTTTAACCCGTGTGAATCATTTTTAAATTATGGTCATTTTTATTTGGAACCATTTTTACCTGGTGAAGTATTTTTTCAATTTGTATTTTTGAAACCATTTTTTTTAATTCGGAACCATTGTACTCGGTGACAGTGAACGATTTTTTAATTTTCAAAATGGTCAAGATTTTTTTTTTATGAATTTCGTGCTTTTAAAATGTATATATTCGATAAAAGTTAAATTAATTAAATGTGAAATAAGTGCAAGAAGGAAAAAAAAACTTTTATGCTCGTTGTGTATGTGCATGCACTGAGTTGATCGCTCTTTTTTAGGAGCTCTGTGGCTAGGTAATATAGTTTCTACGGGAGCAGAATCAGATCAATCCAATCGGCCGGTTTCTTGCGAGCCCGCAAAAGGAATGAATGCTACGTCTCACGCTCATTGGGCCAGACCCAAATATGGGATGAGTTGAGCGAGGCTTCCTGGCCGGCATGACGAGCACGGGAGTTGATGTTCTAGCCATAGTTGCCATGTTTTCGGCACGGAGGGTACCGGAGATGGAAACAGGAAACGGGAATCGAAGGATGGAAAAAATAAGAAACTGTAGGGATACACATCTCTAGATCAAATCTTATACGTCGGGGACGTGAACCAAGTCGTTTCGGTACAGTGAACCCGGTAGGTTAGTGGTACGGGGAAGATTAAGATCAAATCATCAAATCCATGGAACATTAGATCTTTCTATCGGATTCTTACCTAGCAGGATGTAGCTTTTCCTTCAACTTCTCCGTGGCTATGCTCCAAGAAATCTAGGCGATGGGAGTACTTATAGAGGATGGAAGAAGAAATCGAAGGAAACCTGAGATTTCTGCTGCCTCCATTGATGAAGAATTGAAGATGGGGAAGAAAAACGAGTAGTCAAATGGGAGATGAAAAGAATCGGGGTAGCCAGCCCAATCCGCATTAGAGTAAGCCGTCAATGTGGTTGAGGAAGAAGCATGAAGCTGAAAGCCATATTCCAGGGTGCGGCTGATGTAACGAAGAACACTCTTCACAAGCGTAAGATGCGGGGCATGAGGAGCGTGCATGTGTAGACAGTCTGTTGCACGGCATAGGAAATATCCGGGCGTGTAAGAGTGAGGTACTGTAGAGAACTAGCGAGACTCTGATACTCAGTGCCGTCGGATAGGAGCTCACCCTTGGTGTCGGACAGCTTGGCCCGAGTGTCGATCGGTGTTGTTGTAGAATGGCACTCACCCATACCAGCACGTTGAAGAACATCAGAAACATATTGTCGCTGCGACAGAAAGAGCCCAGAAGTGGAATGAGTGACAGCAATCCCAAGAAAGAAATGAAGATCTCCAAGGTCTCTCATGGCGAACTCACTATGCAACCTGTCAAGAAGCCGTTGCAGGAACTCAGTGGAGGAGGCGGTGACAATGATGTCTTCCACGTAGAGGAGTAGGTAGGCCATGTTGTGTCAAGATTGGAGAACAAACAATGAAGTTTCCGTGATATAGGCGTGGAAACCCAACGTGGCGAGGTAGGCAGCAAACCGTTGGTACCATGCGCGAAAAGCCTGCTTTAAGCCTGCTTTAAGCCATGGAGATAATTCAGTAACAACTGTGTTACAATGATCATATATTATAGTGCACCAACCTTTTTGGTGCTAGAGGGACCAACTTCATCGTCATTTTTACTGGCAAGATAGTTTCCATTGTTCCACCCTTCATTCTCCATAGCCGTAGTGATGTGAGTAACAAGCTTTTCTTTCTCAAAAACAAATCTGTCGAAGGTATCTCTAGTGTTCAACATTCTACTCAGCGGGTATTTTAATGCCCTCTTCTCCATTTTAATGTTTTTTGTTGATCCTCTTAATCTGCAGAGAAAAAAAGAGAGATACAAAATTTATATGTTGGTATACTACTATTGTAGTAATATATAAGCTATAATCAACGGAGAAATTGCACGTATGTACTTACCAAGTTCAACCTATATGGCCATTGCTTCTTACGACAAGACTTCCTGATCACGAGGGCTTGCTTTTGCACTTCTAATTCCCTTTGAGCATTCTCCTTTAGTTGATGTTGATACTTCCGCGTCTCATCCTCCTCCTCCCTTCTCTCTTGCTGCCTAGTTGAGTGAGCCCTAGCAATGTCAAACATACGAGGCTCAAAAATATCAGGATTTGCGGAGACGTCGGCATTTTCTGTAGCCTCCATGGCCGGTGCAGGTTGAGCGGCGAGTGGAGGTAGTGGTGTTGGCATCGGCACCGGCTGAGCAGCCCGAGGCGGAGATAACACAACAAACATTTCAACTAGGGAACATGAAACAATTAGAAAGGTTGGTTTACAAATGGGTTGTGTGCTCCATATATATATACCGATATGTACTAACTATTTTCGAGAGTGGAGTCTAAGATCTTTAGCATAGCAATTTCCATTAGCTGGTGTGTGTCATTAACTATTGGAGGCGTGTTAACAGGTTTGTCGGAGTCCTCCGCTACCCTTGTCGTCTCGTTCTTCAGCGATCAAATAATGTTTACAATGAAGTTGAGCATCCATTCCTCCGTGCGCCGACTGAAACTGAAAACATATAACGATACTAGTATGTGGATTTGAGACACAAAGATACCTTACAAGTGTTCCCCACAAAAAAATTAAAAAATGCCCCATAATTTGAACCCATCCAACATATTACCCCGACCATTATCATAGTGCCATGTCAACCTGATAGTGAGACCTACATGTCAGATTGGCCATTTAACCAGCGTCAGAGATGAATCGGTGTTTTTATTACGTGGTAGCGCTGAAATGGTGGTTTTTTAAGACCCTAACGTAAAGTGATGGTTTGTTTTGAAACCCTAGCCGCAAATATGGTGATTTATTTGTAATTTTCTCATTTATATAACATGATTTTATCTAGAGATGCACACAATCTTGTTGAACATTGATATCCTTCTGTTTGCCTTCCACAATCGCCGCTTAGTCCATCAGATGTTGGCAGTTGTCGAAGGTCAAAGGTCAAAGCCACAAGCTATACAGAATTTTTTTTATCAAGTCCCTCAAGAAACTTCGTCTCGTGCCTAGCTGACACACATTGTCAATGTGAAGCCCAGCCTCATACTGATCCAAAGCAATTAATGGTGTTAATATCAGGATATGTGATATGATAATTGTCCCACCATTTAGAGGCAGATCTCTGGATTTTTTTTGTCGATGGTATGGAGTCAATCGTCTACAAGTCTACAATAGGACCAGAGGTGCTAGAGAAAGTGGGAGGGTTCAAACTCAGAAAACGAGTGAGACGATCATGTGGAGGTGGTGGGTAGCATGTTGTTGTTGCACGCCATATTCTGCATTAGAAGTTGAATCAACTAGTTTGCAACAAACATAGAGCAGCCCTCCCATGTGCGATTTGCAAGGTTAAAACACCCAATCTATACAAGGTTGAGGACTAATGAGTTGACAGTTTCAAGCTTCCTGGTTGAGGCGGATTTGTCCCCGACGAGTCCATCTCGGATGCATTCCTCGGTCCATTGGACGCCCAACTAAGCTTCTTCCGGGCTCCCCTTGCCTCTGTCTACGTACTACTACCTCCGTTTGAAGAAATAAGACGCTCTCGTTTTACGTGGTTTTTGTTTAACTAAGAATTATTTCAAATAGATAAAGATTGTTTGTATGAAATTAGTATCATTAGAAAGTACTTTTCAATACGAATCCAACAATGCTAATTACATATAATATAATCAAGATTTTGTTGCTCAACTTTTATGGTCAAAGTTCATCTTGAAATAAGCGTGCGCCTTATTTCTTGAAACGGATGTAGTATTGTCTATGCCTCCTGAGTCCTGACGCAAGGACGCCCAGCTCAACCACGACTATTTTTATATCACACGCTAAGAGTTAGTTCCCCTCATGTCACAACGCGACAACATATCAAGTGTAAATGTCATGATGGATGTAGACCACAATATTTTGATTTAAACCGTATTGCATGTCATTAACTCTGTGCAGATAATCTGCACGATCTAGTGATTTTCATTCGTAGTACATACGAAAGTTTGTAAAAATCTGAAGATAGGGACAAACTTATTGTAGTGTTAGACATGCAATATCTTTAGTTAGGGAAGATATGTACGCTTTTGAGTTTTTCCAATATTTTAGACCTATATATACATACACATTATATTCTAGTTGTGTCATCGTCAAGGGTGAACTAGAGTATGTAATGTAAGTAACGAAAAAGATGGCACTTTATTGATGTTGTATTTGTTGGTCTCATCGTAAAATTTGTACAATATTAGCATATCTTTGGAAGAATCTAATTATTTGTACATTTTTCGTGGATTGGTATAGATATTAGACATACATACAAGCAAAATTGTTCTACTGGTAGAAGGCCATTGATTTTGGTATGTTGCGATAAACACCTCTACCAAATATTGTTATTAAATGTGATGCGCCAAAAATGATTTGATATATTATGTAGACAATCATTAAAACAATTTTTGTAAGATTAACATGGAACTTTCAAAGGCAGTAGATACAAGATGCATGCCATCTTAACCTGCCGCCACATAGGGTCAACGCCATTGGTTGCAACTTCCAAGAAGGTTTTCAAACTCAACCAGTAAAGCATGACAATTGAGTAAGATATAAACAAGATTATGAAGATATTCTAGCCTTGTAGTGCACTCTACTTGTTTTGTGTGTCCTTGAGTGGCATTTCATAATAATAGACTTGAGGACAATTGCTCATACAATTGTTTTGGGCCATTGTAAAAGTTCATATAGTGATATAGTGGTATAAATGGCTTACATTATTACATCTTTAACAAGAGAGCTATATACAAGTTTACTTATCATCCATATATTTGAAAGAATTTTTTAGATAAAAGTCTTGAGAACCTGGCTTAATTCATATAGCGCCAAGGGACCAAAGACCGGGAAGTAGCAAAAGAGAAGTGGCCCCACAGCCACTCCGAGGTGATCCAGCGGACAAACTCCAAAAGAGAGCAACATATGATCAACTATAGGTATCTTTAGAGCTGATAGCAGCAGCCTTGCCCATAAGCTTGTCAATGATGGAAGAGTTTTGAGTCCTTGTCCTATCTTTTGCTCAATATCTTCAAAGCTGCAAAAAGACAACGAGTTTATTAATACCATTAGGGGGACGACATATGAAAATACCTTCAATCATACTTTTGAAAGATTTATAGTTATCGGACTAAGGACTGTGTACTTGAATTAGAGTGATCATATATTATATTATAATACACCAACCTTTTTGGTGCTAGAGGGACCAGCTTCGTCGTCATTTTTGCCGGCACGATAGCTTCCTTTGTTCCCCCTTTCGTTATTCATAGCCGTAGTGATGTGAGCAACAAGGTTTTCTTTCTCAACGACTAATTTGTCGAAGGTATCTCTAATTTTCAGCAGTCTACTCAGCGGGTATGTAAGTGCTCTCTTCTCCATTTTAATGATTTTTTTGTTGATCCTCTTAATCTGCAGAGAAAACCAAATGATAGATAAGGAATTTATATGTTGTCATACTACTAATGTAGTAATATATAAGATATGATATGCGGAGGAACTGCATGTATGTACTTACCAGGTTCAACCTATATGTCCATTGCTTCTTACGGCAAAACCTCTTGACCGCGAGAGCTTGCTTTTGCACATCCAAATCCATCTGAGCCTTCTCCTTTAGGTCATGCAGGTACTGTCGTGTCTCCTGCTCCTCTCTTCTCTCTTGCTGCCTAGTTGAGTGAACCCTAGCACTGTCACCGGACTGTTCTATTCTAACAAATGGACGAGACTCAAAAATATCAGGCTTTATTATTTTATGCGAGACATTGGCATCTGATGCGGCTTCCATGGCCGGTGCAGGCTGAGTGGTGAGAGGTGGTGGTGGTGGCATCGGCGCTGGCTGAGCAGCCCGAGGCAGAGATAGCGCACCAGGCATTTGAGCTGCGGCACATGCAACAATTAGAAATGTTGGTTTACAAATGGGTCGTGTGCTCCAAATATATACACGGATATGTACTAACCATATTCTGGAGTGGAGTCTATGATCTTCAGCATTGCAATTTCCATTAGTTGGTACGCGTCATTAACTATTGGAGGCGTGTTAACTGGTTCGCCGGAGTCCTCCACTACCCCTACCGTCTCGTTCTTCAGCGACCAAATAATGTTTGCAATGAAGTTGAGCACCCACTCGCCTGTGCGCCGACTGAAACTGAAAACATATAACGAATTAACGATACGAGATTGGAGTTGCTGATGTGCGTACGTATGCCATCTCAGGGACACAATTAGTTCACGAGTAAATTGTAAACCATGAATGTGTGTGAGACACTTACTCCACATACAGCCGTTCGGCCCTAGGAGCCTCACTGTCATTGCCAATGTATCTGCGATCAAGGATCGCATGTTCAAACCTTCCATTGGTGGCACCGTGGAGACGGATGAGCCCTTCTTCTGTGTCTGCCAAATTACATGTAGAAAATTGTCAAGGAATGAACAAATGTTGCGGCCAGTCTTGTAATATATTAAGAGCGGTAGAAATAATACATGCTTACCAGTTTGGACCCTGATCTGCCTGACGACACGGCAGTCGCCGCACTGCAGTCGTCCTGGCGCAAGCGGCACGAACCTTTCCTCGTCCTCCATGGGGCCATGGTATGGGATAACATTGGCGTCGGCTTGGTTTACTTCGTCGCTGATGAACGCCTCGTCGATATCATACATGGGGAAGCTGTCAGGAGACGGAAGGTCTGGGAACTCTTCCTCATCTTCCGAGGCCGTCATCAACATTTCCTCGTCGAAGCCGTGGAAGTCTAACGCCAATGTCGACTCGTCAAGAAACTTTTGGAGTATTACGTCCTTCTCCGGCACCTGATCTGAGGCCGCCGCCTGGATATTTGTCTTAAAATGAGGGATCGGCGCCGGCATGTGCATCTGATCGTGAAAGCCCGATCCAACCAGCATTTGATGGTGTTGGACGGGGGCCTGAGGGTGCTGGAGATGCTGTTGGACATCGGGGTGATTGACGTGGGTGATAGGTGCCTGCATTATTATCTGCTCGTCAAAGCCGTAAGCCGACGACGACTCTGGCAGGGCTTGCTGGTGATGGACGGGCGGCGACGTCGGGACCTGAGAATAAAGCAGCAGCGTAATCAGAGAAGCCGTGGCCTGGACATCGGGAAATACCTGAGCTTTGGGCACCGTAAGTGGCTGGCCGAGAGTCGCCGGATCCAGTTGCAGTTGGGCGTTCGCGTCCGCGGCCTCCAGCAGAGCTTCCACAGAGATCTCTTCGTCCATGGCGTCGAGGTTGAGGAAACAGTCGACGTCGAAGTCCTCTCCGGCCATGGCGACTCGCAGGTGGAGTTCACGCGTACGTCCAAGAAAAGACAAGCAAGTAGAGTAGATCGATGAAGGGTAGTGGTGAGTGGTGGCAACTGCGACGGTGGGAGAGGGGTTCATATATGTGGCGAAGGGGCGGGAGTGAAGCGCGTCCCGACCGTTCGAGCGGTTGCCGCTCACGGGTACCGCAAAATGTTTCTTTCCAATTCTATCACATACGTTGGTGGTTGATTTTGAGGCGCGGGGCGCGAAAAGTTAGCACGTTTGGCTCGGCCTCGTTTTGCCGCTCGTTTTGCTTCCGGCGGCTCGATTTATCGAGCATGCCAGATTCGAATTTCATGCTGGAGTTGGAGATTCTGATACTGTACTACTTCATGCTAAGTTGTACCACTCCTTCCTTTAGAAAATAAAATGGCTATAGTTTTTTTTGGGTATTTCAAATTGATCAACTATATAGAAAATAGTGTCAACATTTACATATATTTGATCAAACATTAAAAAAACAGCTTTGACAAAAAATTATAGCGTTGCACTCGCATCTTCAGACCAGGCTCATCACGCTCTTCCACATGCGTGGGCATCATTTTTTTTTGTGGAAAGGAGTATAAATCGCAATTCTATGGTTCAATCAAGGACCGGCCTACGCAGCGGCGCCGCATATTTTCGTTTCCGTGCGGCGGCTGCTGACAGCTCAGGTTTTCGATTGGATTCTCGGGTGAAAAAAAATCTAGGCTGTCGCTAATAGCCTGACACTGCAAAGCTTTCTACTCCACCATACCATGCAGTGTGCTGGGCCATACGCATCTTTTCTTGTGGCATGGAGACCATCGGCAGGTCAAAAGCACCCGGGCTACGTTTCAGCAAACTTTTTCTTTCGTTGATTGACACCATCGTTCATTCACAGGTCGCTGTAAATCTTGCACAGAAATGAGACACGGTAAAAAAGCAATCACCGAAGAAAAGTACTGTACTCATATTTGCTTGCCTAAGAATTGGTAACCACTTGATGCGGATTAGAAACTACTACAGTAATACACTTGCCAGATTAACTGGGAGTGACTACCAGATAAATTTTACTTAGTTGACAGGTTTTAAGCAAAAGTGCACTAAGTAACGATTATGAATTTGGCAAAATAGCACTAATTAACCAGAAAAGAAATGCACTAATTATCCAGCCATTTGGAGTCTTTTAAATTTGGCAGCTACTACAAATTAATCTGGAATCATAACCTAAGTAATTTGGCAATTAGAATATCTAGTAATCTGGAAATTAGCAATATACCAGCTAGGATCTAACTAATATGGAAATTGCTGCCAATTAATCATGGAATTACTCGTGATTATTCTGGCAACTAGGGACCTAATTAATCTGGCGATTATGTCCAAGTTTCATGTGTTCATCAGCACAAATGAACAGATGTTGTCTCTCACGCAGGTAGCTCCATGGCAAAGATGCCCTCCCATCGCGGCGCCTCCCAGATGGTTGCCGACGGCGACCACCTCCCCGCATGCCTCCCGGCGCAGGGCCTATCTGGCGTGTGCGCCATCCGCGGGGGAGTGCTCGACGGCGCTTCCCGGTGACGTTCCTCCACCTCCGTCGACGAGGTGCCACCCACGGCGGTGCTCGCCGCCACCCGCGGCGGCCACCCGGTGGCGTTCCTCCACCTCCCCCGCCGAGGCGCCCCCCGCGGCGGCCTCCGGGCGGCGTTCCTCCACCTCTCCCGGCGAGGCGTCACCCGCGGCGGCCTCGATGCGGCGTTCCTCCACCTCTCCCGGCGAGGCGCCACCCGCGGCGGTGCTCGGCGGCGGCCTCCCCTCGGCCGTGCTCGACGGCGGCCTCACCACGGTGGTGTTGAGGGTGCTCCCCAGAGCTGCTCCCCATGGTAGTTGGGCGCGCGTGTGTGCCAGAGAAGAAGATAGGGTGCGGTGTGGGCCTGCTTCGGTCCTATAGGGGCGCGATGCAATTATTTTCTATTAACGAGACGTCGCACGGAAGCCTGATCTATGCGGCGCTTTCCGTTAGCTTTTCCCTTCAATCAATGGCTTCAGAACATCTCCAGGGTCGAAGATTTTCTTGTTTGTTAATAAGAGAAATGGGTCGATAATTCTTACCTCACAATTAATTATGCCTTGGTGAGTTCTTTTTCAACGGCAAATGGAATATTAATATCACGAATATACCAATACATTACACATCCATCATCTGCACCATTAAAGATATCAAGGATGCACATAGCAAAAAAAACTGCCACGGTGGCCGATCACTTAGAACAACAACAACCTAACCACCATGAAAAGACAATATCCGACCTACAAAATAGATTCTCCAAAAGAAAAACCTCCAAGAAGATAACAATGCAAAAGAGTTATCTTTGCCCGATCTAAGATCTTATGTTTTCACCCTAGAAAAGGTCCGAGTTCCGAAAACAATGCCTTCCCCGTGGATCACCTTTTCTGCTTTCGAAGAAAATTATAGAAAATTAAAATATTAAAATGCTTCGAGAAGTTCATGTGTTATTTGTTATAGTTTTTAGAAAAAATAACAAACATGAATTTGGACAAAATTTGCAAAATGGCTCCATGTTTTGGTAAAACGGCTTTGGAATTCGCATACGACGTCCGATGAAAAAGTTTTTCGTATGAGCATGAATTGATAGAAAAAGTTACATCCGATTTCAACGACCTATGGCCATTTAATGAAATTTTGGATTCCTAAAAAGCAAAAAGGTAATAGTAGTTTTCTAAGGTTTTAGGGAAAAAAATGAAAAATTGCACATCCCGCCAACGTACGAAGAGGCTGGTGCGCTGACACAGTTTCCCCTCATTCTCCTCTCTGCCTTCTCCTCTCCTCTTATTCTCCATTCTTCCATTTCTTCACCTTCTCCCTCCGGCGCCCCAATCTCTCCCACCCTCCGATGCCGACCCTCTACCTCCCTCTCGGGACCCTGAGCTGCTCCCTTCGGCGACCACCACCTCCAGCTATGGCAGCCACCTCCTCTCCAGTGACGGCAACCACCTCCTCTCCGGCGACGGTGACAACCTCTGGCGACGACGACCACCTCTGATGGGATTCACAACATAGAAAAATTCCTACGAGATGTGACCAAAACCAAGATTCAATCTAGGAAGAGCCATGATACAAGATCAAATCTAAGAAGATGCAAGCAACTAGAAAGAGATCAATATTGCTAAGGGGAAGCGTTTTACAACGTGGTTGATGTAGTCGTTCTCTTTGGGACCCAATCTGATCAGCACCGCAATGAGCGGTGCCTCCAAGTTATGCACACGTACATCTTAATGAAGACTCCTTCTTCTTGATATCGAAAGAGAGAGGGAGTAGTATATGAGATCAAATCCGGCAGCACGATGGCGTGGTGGTGCTGGAGGTATGGGAAAATATTAGCAGAGCTTCGCTAAGCGTCTATGGAGAGGAGGAGGGAGGAAGCGACCATGGATGATATGTTGCGCCCCAGCCCTCCCCTCCCTCTTGTATAGGCATGGGGAGGGGGTCAGCCTTGGCCCCTCCTCCAAGCGCTAGGGTCGGACAAAAAGGGGGAAAACTTTCCCCCAAGTTAACCCCCTATTTTGAAGGGATTTGATCCTATCCAGTTGATCCAGCCAAATGGGCATTGGGGGGCTGTTGTGCATGGCCCATGTGGGCATGTGTGACCCGCTTCGGTCCACGTGGGTCGTCCAGGACAGGTGGGTCCCACTGTAGTACCCTTCGGAACCTTCTAGAACCTCCCGTACAATACTAAAAAATCGAAAACTTTTCCAGTAACCCTAAAAGTACTTTCTCATATGTTTTTATTCAACTCTAGACCATTCAGAAGTTAATCGTGATGTCCTGGATCCCATACGGAACTCCGAATAAACCTTCGGTTTCACCATCATGAATATGTCATTTGTAATCTAGCGTCATCAAGCGTTAAGTGTGTGAACCTACGGGTTCGAGAATATGCGGACATGATCGAGACAATTCTCCATTCAATGATCAATAGTGGGGCCTGGATTTCCATAATGATTCCCACACATTCAATGAAGATCTTTATCGCTTGAGCCACGATGATAAGGATTCAGACAATCCCATATTCCATTCCCTTTGTCTCGCGATATTTTAATTTCCCGAGATTCAATCATCGGTATCATCATACCTAGTTCAGTCTTGTTACTAGGAAGTACTCTTTACTCCTATTGTAACACATCATTCACTTGTGGCTAACTCATTAGTCACATGCTTGCAAGCGATATAGCATGTGCATTACCTGAATGGACCCTGAGTATATATGTCCGCTACACGGATGGAAAAATTCCACTCTTGATACATAGCACCCACCAAGTACTTTTTGAGATACCCAGATACACCTTCATGATCACCCAATTATGAAGTCACATTTGAAGCCTTTAAAGTATTCTTCCGGTACGAAGGAATCTCATGGTCTAAGGATTGGTATATTTGACATTGGAAAGCTACAACAATTAAACATTGACACGATCGTATTGCTTTGCTTAGTTAGGTCTTGTCCATCATTTCATTCTCCTAATGATATGATACCATTGTTAATTGAAAACACATGTCTATGGTTATGAAACCTTAACCATCATTAACCAGTGGACTAGTGTAGTAGAGGCTTACTATGGACATGGTGTTGTCTACAAGCCACACAATTATTAATGTTTCTGCTTAATACAATTCTAGCATGAAGTATAAAAATTATCATGAAAAAGGAAATATGGTAATAACTATATTATTATTTCCTCCAGAAAATATTTACAACATTCTCCTACTTGCACTAGAGTCAATAATTTATTTCACATTTGTAAAGATCTAACATCGTGGCCTTCTGGTGCTTACCAGGTTTTGCTTATGGAAGAATTTTTAGCCAACGGATCTAGCACACTGTGAACCATATGTACTTTGCAATTCATTTGCATCTCCTCGCATAACTCATTTCAAATGAACCAGCATTGTATATGTTTGGTCTTCTGCGAAATCTTATTTAATTGGTCTGAAATATATTACCATTATTGTCACACACAATATAGCTTCACATTTCTGACACTCTTGGAACTACACCAAGTTCGAAAAGAACTCCTTGACGCCAACACCCTTCTTATTCATTGTCAAAACAATAATATACTCAACTTTCGTTTGAAGAATCCGTCACAATATACAGAACTCATCTAACACATCATAAACTTCTTCTAGCCCATTGTACCACCTTTCAATAAACAATTAGCCTAATTGAGATTGAAATTCATTTGTATATGTGATTAAACTAGTATTGGTGTAACACATTACAATGATTTGTTTGTCACTACCGCATACAAAACTATATCCTCAATTCTTCTAAAGAAATTAGGGATATTCTTACTTTTGTCCAATGATCATTACATGAATCACTCTTGTATATGCTCGTAACACTTTAGCGCACATGCCATTTGATTGTATACATATCATGGCATTTATAATTTAAAATCACTCACATGTTTTTAGTCATGGAGCATCAAACACACACAAGTCTTGTTAAAACTCCACACGACAAGAACACTTTCTTGACATTTCATATTGAACTCCTTCAATATTTATTCTATGTGTACTTTGACTTAGCCTTATTATGCGCCTGATAGCCCCCAAGTGTAGGGGATCACCGAAGTACAATTCGATAAGTATTTGAATACCGAACCCATGAGGAGCTGAAGGTAAACTAACTATTCTCTAAAGCCCTATAACCCACTTATATGGCTTTATATGCAAAGCTAGGAGATATGGTGTGTGTGTGTGTGTGTGTGAGGTTTTCACTATGAAACTACAAGTGCTGAAATTAAAATGCAAAGAGTAAAATGCAAGACAAGTAAAGTGCAATAAAGTAAAATGAGATGAATTGGAGTGAAGTGTAGTAACTCAAGGGAGTAAGTGCTCTAGCAAATTTCTACTTCATCTGTATGTTGTCATAATTAGTGAAGCACAAGGATAGTTTTTTTTATTGTTTCTTCTAAAGAGGAGTCATAAATAGGTGTAGCCATGGATATGCGCAAATACACCCCTAGTGATTGATCCCAAGGCTAGTTTTTTTTTGAAAGGAATACGGTAGGGGAAGCCCCTACAATGATTTTGTTTTTAAATAATAAGAACCCAAATTCGCGTCCCTGGAGACTTGAACCTGGGTGGCTGGGTAGTACATCCACTTCCCTAACCAAGTGAGCTAGGCTCACTTCTTATCCCAAGGCTAGTTAAGAGCAAACAAGAGAATTATTAAGATATAAAGTCCAACCACCGCTGTAAGTTTAAAAGTCCCCATAATGAAAACCTCTTTTTTTTAATCATGATTAATTCAACATGCATCTAAGAATTAGGACAAGGTTTCTGTCAGCTCCTACTGTCCCTCTCCCCATCAACATGCAACAGTGACAACCTTATGCATCTCCCGACATATGTGTGCACTCATATATCAGTAAAAAAGATCATCATAGAACATAAAAAATACTTATATGCAACCATCACAAAGTATTTTAAAATGTCCATGAACAGGTCAATACTCAAACAAAGATATAGATGTACAATATATCATGGGAAAATGATATTGACTCACACACATCACATTTGCCAAGAGATTACAATGCGTAGATGAAGACGGTGCTGATGTAGATGATGATGAAGATGGTGCTGATGCCTTCACCAGAGGAGATGGCGGCGAAGATCCCCGTGGCGGCGGCAACAAGAGTGATGCGGGGTGGCCTTCGGTCACCTCCACACCAAGACCAACAAGTCCCCCAAGTGGACCGATGACACGAGCCCGAGTCAAGGCTCTACATGATGAGGTGAACTCGCTCCTCACCACCCTTGATCTTGGTACCCCTTTGGATGGATTGCTACCTCATGCCGACGTGCTATGTGTCATTAGGTACAAGGCGCATCAAGACCCCGGAGAGGAGGAGGCGCCAAGGTCAAGGGAGGGAGAGAAGCAGCTGGACATGGAAATGATCATGAAGCCGAAGCCGACGTCGCTCGAAGCGCTCCAAGGAAGAGACGGACGCTGGCCGGTCCAGGACCCGGTCGGACCGGACCCACAACCGGACGCCTCGGTCACGAGCCCGGTCAACCGGGCGCAAACCGGGCCAGCTCCCTCGTACCGGGCGACGACCGGACCCAGGACCGGAAACTTCGCAGATTTCCGGTTTGCGCCCGGTCGACCGGACCCATGACCGGACAGCCCGGTCACAGGCCCGGTCTGACCGGACACAAACCGGATCTGACGGGAATGCCCCACCAAACTGCCTTAACTTATCCCTTCGCGTACCTGTTCGCCCTTGCTGGCCATGTGTGCCTATATAAGTAGCTGGAACCCCTCCTTAGCTCTTTAGACTTGTTTTGAACTCAAACCTACCTTTGAGCTTAGTCTCCCTTGGGTATCATCCTCTCGTAATCAAGGCACCTTGGTTGTTGACTTTGATCTTGTTGAAGGAGATTCTAGTACTAGTTACTCTCTCTCTTTCACCAAGCTCTTCCTCTCCAACCCCAATCTCTCTCGGGAAGTCTGCCACGTGCCTCTTCCTCGGAGATTCTATTGGCGTGGTCCATCGAGCCACGGAGGTAAGCATCGGGTGTATCGGGTTGGTGTGCGTGCGTGAGTCTCGGAGTTCCTCGTGCCCGTCGTGTTCTTCGTGTTCCTCGCGTTCCCCCATCTCTCCCCTTGGTTTCGAAGTCAATCCGCGAGATCGGGCCACACACGGGGTCTTAGACCTCATCATATGGCATCAGCAGCTCTTGGTTACCGCGGATTTGACCCTCCACCCACCCGATTTCGTTTCTAGAAAATTTTCCAAAAAATAGCCCCAAATTGCCTCTTGACCGATCTGTGATTTGGTTGCGTTTTGAGTGGTTTTGGTCCGTGGATCTGGTGTTGTTGTGCTTGATCTACTATTTCCCCAACTTTGAGCCTCCAATTCCATCGTTTCCCTTCGTTTTGGTCGATTTGGTTTTGGTTTGGGGAAGAACAGGAGAGAGAAAGTTCAAAATCGTGAAACCCGGTTTCGGACCCGGTCAACCGGGCCACAGACCGGACGGGCCAGCCCAGAACCCGGTCGACCGGGCGGCAACCGGACAGGCTGGTCCAGGACCCGGTCAGACCGGACCCCAGACCGGGCGCATCTTCGCGCCCTCCTTCGACCTCGACGTCCGGCGATCTCCACCACCACCACCACCACCACCATCGCAGGTATAACTTGCAGCTTTCACCTTGTAACCCCTCTTCCTTTTGCGATCTATCCCATTGAGCATTGCTTGTCTAGTGTTGCGAGACATTGCACGTGGCCCCGCATTGTGAGGTGTGTGTGTCGCGTTGAGTAAGGCATCCAAGCAAACACTCGTGTGGCAAGATAGCAAAAGCGAGGCTAACGCTAACATAGTGCGTGAAAAAGCCCCAAAAACACAAAAAGAGTGCGAGTAGCACCATACATCCATACATCCATACATCCATACGCCCATACATACAAAAGTGTCCAAGTGCCACCAAAGATACAAACGAGTGCAAGTGCCACCATATACAAAAGAGAAAAAGCTTTTAAGCAAAAAGAGATACGAGAAGAGAGGTCACGTGTGAATCTAGTTGTCTCTCCTTTTGCAACCAAAGCTTTGCCTCTCCTTGTGTTAGTGTGACACCGAGCATCCGTACATACACTTTTCCGCTCACTTTTGGTTGCACTAACCCCGCTTATCTCGTGTGTGTGTTCCACAACTTTTCCGTGTTTATAGTGATCTTCACATTGACATTTGGATTTTTGGACCTTACCCACTTTTAACAACATACTCGATCTTGGATTTGTCTTTTGGCTTTCCACAACACTCGCCTAACACCATATTTGCTAGCTTTTGCGTGTGTTTTTGCGTGTGTCCCCGATACACTTGATCTTGCTTTCGGCTTGGTGGATTGCCTCAATACTATCTTACCTTGGTAAGAGTGCGAGGTAGTCTCCTTCCACTAACATACACAACATAGTTCTTGTCTTTACATCATGGATAGGAGCGGAGATGATGCAAGGGATGGAGAAGTCCTCCGCAACGAGCGAGAGGTTGGCTACTCAACACAACCTATGGACGCAACGACAAGAGTTCAAGGAGCAACTCACACTCTTCGAGACACGCATCGATGAGCAATACGATGAAGTGGCACACAACTTCTCCGTTGTGAACCAAGACTTGGCTCTCCTTCGCGAAGCTACGGACAACTTGAATGGCCAAATGGCGGCCAATGATGCGAACATGGAGCGGCGCATGGATAGCCTCGAGCGCGCCATCACCAACTTGGGTCATCATCACCGCCACCATTCTACTTCTTCATCATCAAGCTCGTCACAAGATTACTACTCTCATGGTCACCGTTCGTCCTCAAGCTCCTCTTCAAGGCATGAAGACCATCATCGACCTCATCGCTCACATGCTCGTCATGAAGACTCTCGCTCCAACTCTAGGCGAGGAGAAATCCATCGCCATGCTCGTCCACAAGAACGTCCTCCACAAGATCGTCCTCAACCGGATGGCCATGCCCACCATGGGCGTGACGGCCACCCACATGACAACGTCTTCCACAACATGGAGCCACATGGTGATGCTCAAGGCCATGGACATCAAGACCAACCGAGGCGTGATCTCCGCAATCATCCTCGCCATGACCAACGTGGAAGAGGAAACCCACAACATGAGAAAGATGAGAGGGCCATCTTTGGGCGTCGTCAACCACCTCGTCAAGATCTTCAACCACATCCTCACCGTGAGCCAAGTGAAGCAAGTGTGCACCTCCAACGCCAACCCAATGCTATGGTTGGCCGTAGAAGACCTCCTATTCCTCCTCAAGCCGCAAGAGATGAAGGTGCCCCTCCTCGTCGAAGAAACTTGGAGGATGAAGAGAACATGTTTGGAAGACTCAAGTTCACCATGCCAAAGTTCAAGGGAGAAGAAGATGCCGAGGCCTACCTCTCATGGGCACTCAAGGTTGACAAGATATTCCGCATCCACAACTACTCCGGTGCCAAGAAGGTGGCTATGGCGTCTCTTGAGTTCGAGGACTACGCAAACACTTGGTGGGAGCAAGTCCTCACTCTTCGAGAAGAGAAGGGTGAACCTCCAATTGACACTTGGGAAGAAATGAAGAAAGAGATGCATGCTCGCTTTGTCCCCACGCACTACATGACCGACCTCTTCAACAAGCTCCAAAAGTTGAAGCAAGGCACCAAGACCGTCGAGGAGTTCTACAAGGAGATGGAGCTCACTATGATGCGAGCCAACATCCAAGAGTCCGAGGACCAAACCATTGCTCGTTTCTTCAATGGCCTCAATTACCCCATCAAGAGGATCGTCGAGTTCCAACCATACTCCAACATGGTTGAGTTGGTCCATCAAGCGTCGAAGGCCGAGCGCCAAGTGATTGAGGACATCAAGTACTCCAAGGCCAAGACCTATTTCTCCTCCAAGCTCGCTACATCGACTCCTCCTACTACATCAACTCCTCATGCTACAAGTGCCAAGGCCGACGTGTCCTCTACAACATCCAAGAAACCGACTATCCAAAGTCGCATGAAGCAAACGGTCTCCTCCACCGCCTCCTCTAAGGCATCCACGGGACCCTCTAGTGTCACTTGCTTCAAGTGTGGCACCCAAGGTCACAAATCGTTTGAGTGCAAGAACACCAAGGTCATGATCACTATGGAGAATGGTGATATCGAGACGCTTGATGAGGATGAATATGAAGCCCTTGTGCAAGCCGCCGTGGAAAGTGAAGAAGCTTATGAGCAAGAAAGTGGATAAGATCCTCTCTTATGTGAGCATGACCCAAGTACCTCACTTGTGGTCACAAGGGTGCTAACAACACAACCTCATGATATGGAAGAACAACGGTGCAACATCTTCCAAACCCGTGCCGGAATTGGTGGCAAGTCGATCAAGGTCATCATAGACGGTGGAAGTTGCCATAACCTTGCAAGCACCAAGTTGTGTGAGAAGATCAACCTCACTCTCCGCAAGCATCCTCACCCTTACCATATCCAATGGTTGAGTGACAAGGGCAACGTCAAGATACAACATACCGTCACCGTCACTTTCAAGATTGGACCTTATGAGGATACTATTGAGTGTGACGTAGTACCCATGACGGTGTGCCACATGTTGCTTGGCCGCCCTTGGCAATATGACAAGAAGGCTATACATGATGGGCTCTCCAACACATACACCTTCAAGGTCAACGACAAGAAGTTCGAGCTACGCCCCATGACTCCTAGTCAAATCATCGCCGACAATGCAAAGGCTCTAGCGAGAGCACAACATCACTTCCACCATAGTGAGTTGAGAGGTGAGGGAGCGACCCACCAAATGGAGAGTGAGCGCCACAAGCCATACATGAGTGAGCGAAAGAGCGTCCTCCTAGCCACCAAAAGCGAGTGGAGAGAAGTGCAAGCAAACCCATCCACCATATTGCACTACGTCCTCATATGCAAGGGACCATCATCGGCGACTAACGACTTAACCAACATTCCTTCGTCTTTGTTGTCTCTTTTGAAGGAATTTCAAGACGTCTTCCCCGACGAGCTCCCTCATGGACTACCACCACTTCGAGGTATCGAACACCGCATCGACCTCATACCCGGCGCTCCGCTTCCAAACCGTGCCGCCTACCGCACCAACCCCGAAGAAACAAAGGAGATACAACGCCAAATACAAGATCTCCTCGCCAAAGGGTACGTCCGCGAAAGCCTTAGCCCTTGTGCGGTTCCCGTGATTCTTGTGCCTAAACCGGATGAGACGCAACAAATGTGTATGGATTGTCGCCCCATCAATGCCATTACCGTCCGTTACCGCCATCCCATTCCGCGTTTAGATGATATGCTCGATGAGCTTAGTGGTGCCACGATTTTCTCTAAAATCGATTTGCGTAGTGGCTACCACCAAATCCGCATGGCAATTGGTGATGAATGGAAAACGGCATTCAAGACCAAACTCGGTCTATATGAATGGCTCGTTATGCCATTTGGTCTTTTCAATGCTCCATCAACTTTCATGCGCCTAATGAATCACATCTTGCGTCCTCTCATTGGCAAGAGTGTGGTTGTCTATTTCAATGACATTCTCATTTATAGCAAAAATCTCGAGGACCATGTGCAACATGTGAGAGAAGTCTTGTGCATCTTGCGTCATGAAAAGCTTTATGCAAACCTCCCCAAGTGCACCTTTTCTCAAAACAAATTGGTTTTCCTTGGATTTGTGGTTTCCGCTAATGGGATTGAAGTTGATTCTTCTAAGGTAGAGGCCATCCATAATTGGCCTACTCCTACAAATGTTGGCCAAGTCCAAAGTTTTCATGGACTTGCCGGTTTCTACCGCCTCTTTGTGAAAGATTTTAGCACCATTGCTTGCCCTTTGAATGAGCTTACCAAGAAGAATGTTCCGTTTGTTTGGGGAAAAGCCCAACAAAATGCTTTTGATGAGTTGAAGAAACGCCTTACCGAAGCTCCCCTTCTTATTCTTCCAAATTTTGCCAAAACTTTTGAGATTGAGTGTGATGCAAGTGGGCTTGGTATTGGTGGTGTTCTTATGCAAGAGGGCAAACCCGTGGCATACTATAGTGAGAAGTTAGATGGCGCACGCCTCAACTATCCTATATATGACAAGGAGCTCTACGCTTTGGTTCGTGTTCTTGAGGTTTGGCAACACTATCTTTGGCCAAAAGAGTTTATCATTCATTCCGACCATGAGTCCTTAAAATATTTGAAAAGCCAACGCAACTTGAACAAACGACATGCAAAATGGGTCGAGTTCATTGAGTCCTTCCCATACGTGATCAAATACAAGAAGGGCAAGGACAATGTTGTGGCGGATGCTCTTTCCCGCAAAAACACCCTTTTGCTAACTCGTTTGGATTTTCATGTTTTGGGACTTGAAGAGATCAAAGAACTCTATCCTTCCGATTCTTTCTTTGCTCCAATTTTTGAGAAATGCTCCATTGAACGAGGAGTGGATGATTTCTATTTGCATGATGGCTACTTGTTTAAAGCTAACAAGATTTGCATTCCCGAGTCTTCGCTTCGAAAATTGCTTTTGCAAGAGTCACATGGAGGTGGTCTTATGGGACACTTTGATCGAGAGAAGACATACGCCATGCTCTCAACCCACTACTATTGGCCAAGAATGTACCGCGATGTGGAACGCCTTTGCCGCCGGTGCACTACATGCTTACAAGCTAAGTCTACCTCCAACCCTTATGGTCTTTACACCCCATTGCCTATTCCACATGCACCATGGACGGATATTAGCATGGATTTTGTTCTAGGATTGCCTCGCACTAAGCATGGTCATGATTCTATATTCGTGGTAGTGGATAGATTCTCTAAGATGGCTCATTTCATACCTTCCCATAAGAGCGACGATGCTTCACACATTGCTTCATTTTTTTTCAGGGAAATTGTTCGCCTACATGGAGTACCGCAAAGCATTGTGTCGGATCGAGACGTCAAGTTCATGAGTTATCTTTGGAAGTCGCTCATGGCAAAGTTTGGAGTGAAGCTCTTATTCTCATCATCCTCGCACCCGCAAACGGACGGCCAAACGGAAGTGGTCAATCGAAGCCTCTCCACCCTTCTACGCATCCTCGTGAAGAAAAACTTGAAGTCATGGGAGGAATGCCTTCCACACACGGAGTTCGCTTACAACCGCGCCAAGCACTCGACTACATCAAGGAGTCCCTTCATGGTCGTCTACGGGTTTGAGCCGCTCACGGCACTCGACATACTACCGCTCCCCATTCATGAGTGGATCAACATGGATTTCGACAAGCGCACCGCCGCCGTCAAGAAACTTCATGAAGAAACAAGAGCTACCATTCAAGAACATGTGCTTCGTCAAGCTACCCGCCTCAACGCCAAGAAGAAGGAACGCATATTTCAAGAAGGCGACCTCGTTTGGATCCACCTCCGGAAGGAAAGATTCCCTCATGAACGCAACTTGAAGCTCAAGCCAAGAGGAGAGGGTCCCTTCAAGGTCCTCAAACGCATCAACAACAACGCTTACGTCATCGACATCCCCACCTCCAAGTACTTGGTGAGCAACACATTCAACGTGGCGGACTTGTCGCCATATCATGAAGATGAGGAGGCACAAGAGTCGAGGACGACTCTTTCCCAAGGGGGAGATGATGCGGGGTGGCCTTCGGTCACCTCCACACCAAGACCAACAAGTCCCCCAAGTGGACCGATGACACGAGCCCGAGTCAAGGCTCTACATGATGAGGTGAACTCGCTCCTCACCACCCTTGATCTTGGTACCCCTTTGGATGGATTGCTACCTCATGCCGACGTGCTATGTGTCATTAGGTACAAGGCGCATCAAGACCCCGGAGAGGAGGAGGCGCCAAGGTCAAGGGAGGGAGAGAAGCAGCTGGACATGGAAATGATCATGAAGCCGAAGCCGACGTCGCTCGAAGCGCTCCAAGGAAGAGACGGACGCTGGCCGGTCCAGGACCCGGTCGGACCGGACCCACAACCGGACGCCCGGTCCACGAGTCCCGGTCAACCGGGCGCAAACCGGGCCAGCTCCCTCGTACGGGCGACGACCGGACCCAGGACCGGAAGCTTCGCAGATTTCCGGTTTGCGCCGGTCGACCGGACCCATGACCGGACAGCCCGGTCACGAGCCCGGTCAAACCGGGACCCATGACCGGACAGCCCGGTCACAGGCCCGTCAGGACCGGACACAAACCGGATCTGACGGGAATGCCCCACTAAACTTCCTTAACTTATCCTTTTGCGTACCTGTTCGCCCTTGCTGGCCATGTGTGCCTATATAAGTAGCTGGAACCCCTCCTTAGCTCTTTAGACTTGTTTTGAACTCAAACCTACCTTTGAGCTTAGTCTCCCTTGGTTATCATCCCTCTGTAATCAAGGCACCTTGGTTGTTGACTTTCATCTTGTTGAAGGAGATTCTAGTACTAGTTACTCTCTCTCTCTTTCACCAAGCTCTTCCTCTCCAACCCCAATCTCTCTCCGGGAATTCTGCCACGTGCCTCTTCCTCGGAGATTCTATTGGCGTGGTCCATCGAGCCACGGAGGTAAGCATCGGGT
Source organism: Lolium rigidum (assembly GCF_022539505.1). Lineage (NCBI taxonomy): Eukaryota > Viridiplantae > Streptophyta > Magnoliopsida > Poales > Poaceae > Lolium > Lolium rigidum. The sequence continues at coordinate 30,651,825 of NC_061511.1, read as the reverse complement.
GTATCGGGTTGGTGTGCGTGCGTGAGTCTCGGAGTTCCTCGTGCCCGTCGTGTTCTTCGTGTTCCTCGCGTTCCCCCATCTCTCCCCTTGGTTTCTGTTATCACCGGAATTTGACCAGGTCAGAGGTGGGCCGCGATCAAGATAGACTTGAAGAATATATATAGAAGAAATACGTGAATCGGCTTTTCATGCAAAGTTTGGGCTAGTTTGCCCTTGTATCTGTAACATATTAGGTTACGTGTCGATTAGAAGTTAGAGTTTTACCCGTGAACGGTTAGGTGCACGCTTGAGTTAGAAAGTCCCCTGGACTATAAATATGTATCTAGGGTTTATGGAATAAACAACAACCAACGTTCAACACAAACAAATCTCGGCGCATCGCCAACTCCTTCGTCTCGAGGGTTTCTCCGGTAAGCACCATGCTGCCTAGATCGCATCTTGCGATCTAGGCAGCCTAAGCCTACCCACGTTGTTCATGCGTTGCTCGTGCTTGAAGCCTTTTTGATGGCGAGCAACGTAGTTATCTTAGATGTGTTAGGGTTAGCATTGTTCTTCGTATCATATGCTGTCGTAGTGCGACCCTTATGCATCTAGCCGCCCTTACACCTATCTCGGGTGTAGGGGCGGCACCCCGCTTGATCATAGTTTAGTAGATCTGATCCGTTACGGTTGCTCCTTGCTCGCAAGGATTAGTTTAATATCCGCATTAGTTAGGCCCTACAAAGGGTTGGAGGATCCAGCGGCGTGTAGGGTGACGTTTGCTAGCCCTAGAAAGGATGTTCGGGGATCAACCTCGTGTTGGTTTTTAGGCCTGTCTAGGATCGGCTTACGGTCACCGTGCGCGAGCGCGAGGCCCAATCGTGAGTAGGATGATCCGATTATGCGGTGAAAACCCTAAATCGTCGTAGATCTCATTAGCTTTATCTTGATCAAGCAGGACCACCATATATTCGGACACCTTGTACGAATCATGGGTGGATCGGCTCTTTGAGCCGATTCACGAGATAACCCGAGAGCCGATCGAGGCTCGTATTTAATGTTTACGTGTATGCCATGCAGGAAACTAAGCGAGGCATCATCCAACACCTTCCCGACCGGGTATAGGTCAGGTGGCACGCTCCTTGCGATAGCATCGGACGTGTGACCGGGGAGGCTTTGCGGGCCGTCGCTCCGAGGGACCAGGGCCAGCCGCAGCCCTAGTTGTTCCCGGCTCTACTGTGTTGCCTGTCGCTGCCCGCCAGTGGGTTTCTGACGTCAACACATTCTGGCACGCCCGGTGGGACGACCTTCGACATCCACCACATCGCCACCTACATCCGGGATGGCGGAAAGCGCTCCGGTCAAGTACGAGGATCTGCCTGCTGAACTCAAGAAGAAACATGACGAGATCAAGGCAACCTTCGAAGCCGAACTCATCGGCTCTTTCCACAGAACCCGCTCCCATGACATCAGCATCAACATGGTAAAACTTGGGTATCGCCCTGGTAGGGGTAGCAATGAGGGCAGCTGCTCTCATAGCAAGAATGAAGAGGGAGCCGATCCACGCAACCGGCTCCGACACTGCCACAAGGTCCTGGTGATGATCAAGATGGAGGCCGATTCTAGCGATCGGACTGTATTATCCGCGCCATCGGCTCTCCCGATGTTGGCGTCGACCTCACGGGTGACGGAAAGCTGGGGTATGGGTTCACCTCGGGCGACGAGCTAGAAGAAGTCGATATCGGCCCCGGGGACAAGCCTCGGCCAACTTTTATCAGCGAGGAAGTTAGACCCACGGCTCGGGAGTCGGATGATTGCTCTATTGAAAGAATACCCGGATCGCTTTGCATGGGACTATACGGAGATGCCGGGTTAGACAGGAGCATCATTGAACATCGGCTCCCCCTTAAGAAAGGATGTCGGCCGTTCCAACAACGAGCTCGTCAGATGAAGGCCGAAATCCTGGAAGAGGTCAAGAAAGAGATCGAGAAGATGTTGGCCGCAGGGTTCATCAGGCCATGCAGGTATGCTGAATGGATCTCCAGTATCGTTCCTGTAGAAAAGAAGGACGGCCGGTGGCGTGTGGCTATCGATTTCCGAGATCTTAACAGAGCCACTCCAAAAGATGAGTATCCAATGCTCGTGGCGGAGACATTGATCAATGCGGCTGCTGGCCACAAGGTTTTAAGCTTCATGGATGGCAACGCCGGCTATAACCGGATCATCATGGCTCCGGAAGATATACACAAGACCGCATTCAGAGTACCAGGGGCGGTGGGCTTGTTTGAATATGTGGTCATGACCTTCGGATTGAAGAATGCTTGGTGCAACATATCAAAGAGCCATGAATTATATATTTCACGATCTGATCGGCAAGTTAGTGGAAATCTACATCGATGACGTGGTAGTCAAGTCCGTCTCCATGGAGGGACACTTGGGAGATCTGCGACGCGTCCTAGACCGAACGCGGAAGTTCGGACTGAGAATGAACCCAAAGAAGTGTGCCTTTGGTGTGACGGCCGGTCAGTTCCTAGGATTTCTGGTTCATGAGCGAGGAATTGAGATCGGCCTGAAAAGTCAGGAGGCAGTGCGTACCATGCAGCCGCCCACCACGAAGAAGGAGCTCCAACGTCTTATCGGCAAGATCAACTTCGTCCGGCGATTCATCTCTAACCTGTCAGGACGGATAGAGCCGTTCATGGCGTTGGTGAAGACTAAGTCTGATGACGAATTTCACTGGGGGGCAGAACAGCAGCAGGAGTTTGATGAAATTAAACGGTATCTGACAACGCCGCCTGTGCTAGTTCCGCCCTAGCAAGACAGGCCGTTCTACATCTACTTGTCAGTAGCTGACACGTCCATCGCCTCGGTGGTGGTGCAACTCTACGAGGGCGTTGAAAAGGTCGTTTTTACCTCGGCGGAAGGATGTTGGACGCGGAAACGAGGTATCCTGAGGTCGAGAAACTGTGCCTCTGCCTGTTCTTTACCTGCACCAAGCTGCATCATATCCTTTTGACGGCGAAATCTTCGTCATATGCAAGTCAGACGTTGTCAAGCACATGCTGTCGGCCCCTGTGTTGAAGGGCCGACTGGGTAAGTGGATGTTTGCGTTGTCAGAGTTTGATCTCCGGTACCAGCCTGCGAAAGCGGTCAAAGGGCAAGCGTTGGCCGATCTCATAGCTGAGCGAATCAGTACCAATATAGCAGCACTATCCATACGTGCATGGGCTATGTTCTTCGATGGATCGGCTTGCGACGATGGTTGTGGCATCGGCATTACGCTCGTGTCGCCTCGGGGGCGAGTACTCTTTCTCCATCGGATTATCTACCCCTTGCACCAACAACGTGGCAGAATATGAGGCGGTACGTAAGGGGATGGAGTTGCTATTAGAAGCCGGAGCGGAAGCGGTAGAGCTTTTGGAGACTCCAAGTTGGTGATTAACCAGCTCACGGATGAATACAAGTGCGAGAGTGAATCGCTTTTCCCATATTGGATGGAATGCCGTGAGTTGATGACACAGTTTCGGTACATCAACTTTAATTGGGTCCCAAGAGCCCAAAACACCGAGGCCAACAATCTCGCACAAATGGCGTCCGGCTACATAGATATACCTGAAGGGTCGGAAGTCCAGGTGCAATTCCTGGAACGAGGATGATTGGAGAGCCGAGATCTTCAATTACTTAAAAGATTCGGCTCGGGGGCACCTAAACGGATAAGATACAAAGCCATGAAGTACGTCCTCATAGGAGACGATATGTTCTACGGGACGTTGGAAGGGTTACTACTCAAGTGCACGGGACCAAGCCGAGTCTAATCGGCTCTTACATGAAGTGCACGAAGGCGCTGTGGAACTCATCGGTCGGCTCACAAGATGAAGTGGCTAGTCGGGCGCTCGGGGTTTTATTGGCCCACCATGCTTGAAGACTGCTTCAATTATTACAAGGGGTGCCAAGCATGCCGGATGTTTGGGAAGATTCGGATGGTACCGAGCATCGGCGATGAACCCTATCATCAAGCCTTGGCCGTTCCGAGGGTGGGGCATGGATATGATCGGCAAAATCCATCCCGCGTCGAGTAAAAAACATGAATGGATCTTGGCCATCACAGACTATTTCACTAAGTGGGTGGAAGCCGTCCCTATGAAGAAGGTGAAATCAGAAGATGTGATTCAGTTTGTGAAAGAACACGTGATTCATAGGTTTGGGATTCCCCAAACCATCACGACCGATGGAGGTTCGGTCTTTGTTTCTAAAGAATTCATGAAATTCTGCGATGACATGGGGATTAAAGCTGATCCGATCATCTCCGTACTATGCTCGAGGCTAATGGACAAGGCTGAAGCGTCCAATCGGAGCTTAATCAAGCTGATCAAGAGGAAGATTGACGAGAACCCTAGGGATTGGCATGAGAAGTTATCGAAGCATTATGGGCCTACCGCATGTCGTGCCATGGAGCTATAAAGACTTCGCCGTACCGGCTTGTCTATGGACAGGAAGCCGTATTACCTTGGGAAATTACGGCTGGATCAAGACGTGTCACGTTTCGAGAATGATCCGACGGCGGAAGAATATGCAGCTTTGATGAGTGACACTATTGAGGACGCGACAGAACTTAGGCTTTGGTCATTAGAGAAGATTAAGGAGAACAAAGCCAGGGTAGCTCGTGCCTACAATAAGAAGGTTAGACCAAAAGAGTTTCAAGTCGGTGATCTAGTATGGGAAGCTGTGTTGCCATTAGGAACCAGAGACAAGGCATATGGCAAGTGGTCTCCTAATTGGCACGGTCCGTACAAAGTCGTCCAGGCCTTGAAGGGTAATGCATACATGTTGGAAGAATTGGATGGACAGAAGTTCCCAGTAGCCGTCAATGGTCAACACCTCAAGAAGTATTTCCCAAGCATGTGGGATGATGGGCAGTAAGGTATGGAGGCCGATTTTAAATCGGCCGGTAAAAAAACAAAATGAATCCCACAGCCGATGCGCAGACATCGACTTAAGAAGACATACAGAGATAACAGTATGAATATATAGCCGATGTTTAGGCATCGACTTCAGAATAACAAAGCCGATACGCTGATATCGACTCTAGAGGAATAGGCTCAAATTAGCAAGTTAATGGAATCGGTTCAATGCGAGATTGATGAAGAGTTCAGGCTGATGGTTTGGACGAGGTTTAGGCCTAGTAAGACCTGTTGGACCGTATGGGTGAGCGACGGCTTGGCCCCAGATTGCAATGCGAGCCGATGTCCTGCTATCGGCTCTCCGTACGGCGGCCCCATTCGACGATCGGCAAAGTCAACAAGGAGGAGAAATTGATTGAGGAATATTTTCTTCATTAATAGAGGGATTTCTTACAAGCGAAGAGCCGATTGCTCAGGGGAGAAGAGGGCAAAAGCCAACTGCTACTACTGATCCCTGATCTAGGGGCCATTATTGCCCTCGTCGTCGCTGCATCCGGTGCAACTACTGATGGGCTCTTCATCAAAGCTTCTGTGGCCTTCTACGGGAGCCTCATCTTCCTCACCATCGTCATCGCTGTCGTCATCCCACCAAGTGCGGAGGCGCTTTGCTAGTGGGTAACCTTCAAGGGAGTCATCGTCGTCCTCCTCCGCTTCTTCCTCGGAGGAGGGATTTGTCATCTTCCGACCAGATGGAGGAATTATGTTCCTCTTTGTCCCACGACGTCGAGGCGAGGATGTCGTGCGCCGCCAACGAGCCCCACTCCGGCGTCGGCTCGCGAGAGGAGGGAGAATCAGAAGGGACCGATGAGGTGGAGGAGGAAGAAGAGGAGGACATGGCTATGGGAGATTGGGGGTTTTGGGGTGCCGATGGCCAGAACAGGGCATCATGATGAGAAATGCTGCGACGGTTCTGCTCTACCATGACATGACCCGACGAAGAGGAAAACAGGATGATTTTGGAATTGTTAATCCCAAAACCAGGGGGGCATGTGTTATCACCGGAATTTGACCAGGTCAGAGGTGGGCCGCGATCAAGATAGACTTGAAGAATATATATAGAAGAAATACGTGAATCGGCCTTTCATGCAAAGTTTGGGCTAGTTTGCCCTTGTATCTGTAACATATTAGGTTACGTGTCGATTAGAAGTTAGAGTTTTACCCGTGCACGGTTAGGTGCACGTTTGAGTTAGAAAGTCCCCTGGACTATAAATATGTATCTAGGGTTTATGGAATAAACAACAACCAACGTTCAACACAAACAAATCTCGGCGCATCGCCAACTCCTTCGTCTCGAGGGTTTCTCCGGTAAGCACCATGCTGCCTAGATCGCATCTTGCGATCTAGGCAGCCAAGCCTACCCACGTTGTTCATGTGTTGCTCGTGCTGAAGCCTTTTTGATGGCGAGCAACGTAGTTATCTTAGATGTGTTAGGGTTAGCATTGTTCTTCGTATCATATGCTGTCGTAGTGCGACCCTTATGCATCTAGCCGCCCTTACACCTATCTCAGGTGTAGGGGCGGCACCCCGCTTGATCATAGTTTAGTAGATCTGATCCGTTACGGTTGCTCCTTGCTCGCAAGGATTAGTTTAATATCCGCATTAGTTAGGCCCTACAAAGGGTTGGAGGATCCAGCGGCGTGTAGGGGACGTTTGCTAGCCCTAGAAAGGATGTTCCGGGGATCAACCTCGTGTTGGTTTTAGGCCCTGTCTAGGATCGGCTTACGGTCACCGTGCGCGAGCGCGAGGCCCAATCGTGAGTAGGATGATCCGATTATGCGGTGAAAACCCTAAATCGTCGTAGATCTCATTAGCTTTATCTTGATCAGCAGGACCACCATATATTCGGACACCTTGTACGAATCATGGGTGGATCGGCTCTTTGAGCCGATTCACGGGATAACCCGAGAGCCGATCGAGGCTCGTATTTAATGTTTACGTGTATGCCATGCGGGAAACTAAGCGAGGCATCATCCAACACCTTCCCGACCAGGTATAGTTCGGGTGGCACGCCCTTGCGATAGCATCGGACGTGTGACCAGGAGGCTTTGCGGGCCGTCGCTCTGAGGGACTGGGGTCAGCCGCAGCCCTAGTTGTTCCCGGCTCTACTGTGTTGCCTGTCGCTGCCCGCCAGTGGGTTTCTGACGTCAACAGTTTCGAAGTCAATCCGCGAGATCGGGCCACACACGGGGTCTTAGACCTCATCAAGGAGGCAGCGGCGTCCGGCGACGCGCCGCTTGGAGGTAGGTGGCTGCCCTTGGGGGCAGCGGCCCCTTACCCCTTCTTCTTCTTATTCGGACTTGGTGTTGGTGTGGAGGAGGTTTCCCCCTCCTTGGCGGCTTCCAAGGAGGAGGATTTTTGTCACAATGGATGGGTGCCTGCAAAACAAGGGTTTCCCCTCAATATATAGAGTTGGAGATGCAATCTTGACCACGAGATTGATGCACCTTTGATCCAAAAGCTCTTGGGCACCTCTAGAACCTTGTTAGGACTACCCTATGTACTTTATAAGTCTATAAAATCGTGTCTTGGCCGAATACATCAAATATGGCAAGAGTTTGTGTCAATCACGTCACCAATTTTCGGGTTTTAGAAACTGTCCTTGTACCCTTCCGTAATATCGCGACTACAGGATCATCCAGACTCCAATTGGGGCGTTCTTTATGTCAAATTTAATATATGGAAATTCCCCACAAATTTGTCAATATGCACTTTTTCATTTGACGCTATCTTTGGGGATCCTAGGACCATCTTTGAAAATAGTACTGCAGGGACAAATTTGAGGAAACTCCAGATTTCACCATAATGACCGGTTTCCTTCCATATTTTTCTATTTAGTACAAAACAAAGTTTAAACAAAAAATTGTTAAATTTTGCAAATATTAATAGATTAGTTCCAATAAATATAATAAATTTGCAATATAATAAGGATTTTAGTGCAATAAACTACAATATTCATGTATGCATTTTACATGCATCAACGCCTCAATCTATGTTCATAGATATTGATTCTTAATATTTTTTTAGTCTAGGTCCTTTCAATGAAAAATATTTTTAGTGAAACTTTTAATCGCATCAAGTAAAGATATATCATTTCCAATCAACGATATGTCATCCACATAAAGTATTAGAAATGTGTCTCAGTGCTCCCACTTAATTTCTTGCAAATGCAAGCATCTTCACTATTCCCGATGAAATAAAAAACTTTTGACTTTTTCATATGGATATTTCAACTCAGTGATGCTTACTTCATCCATTGAAGTTTACATACCTATCTAGCAATATATGGATTACAAAATTCTCGGTTGTATCTTGTATACACCCTTAATACACACTTCTGTTAAGGAACGTATTTTTGCCATCCAACTACCATATTTCATGAAAGAAATATATAGGGATTACTACAATAATCTGCATAAACCTTAAGCATCGCTACGGAAGACATAATCTTAGCATAGTCAACTCTTTGAACTTTGCCGTAGAAAACCTTTTCGACAAGTCGAGCTTATTTAAAGGACATTGCATCCATGTATATTTATATATAGATCCATTTACTCTCAAAACGATTCATTCCTTTGGAAGGTCTACCAAGATCCAACCTTCATTATGGATACTATCTTAGATTTCATGGCACCTAGCCATTTAACAGAGTCAGGTCCTCACAAAGGGTTAACCTTATCAATGCCCATGGTGATGGACTTGGCTTTCTAGGATGGAGGACACTGGCGAATCAACAAACCGGTAAGCCCAAATAGTCAGCCGAAAAATATTATTATCGAAGGCGAATCGCCGAGATTGTATAATCTAAAACTAGGGTTACAAGGTGTCTCGTATGACTCAATATGTCCCCTCACGGTGGATCCTCTCAGCCCTTATATGGCAGGCTAGGTCTGAGAGTCCACCTCGAGGTCGAGTTACAATATAAGTCGGTTCACCCGATATGGGCTTAACCTTCCTTACGTGATATCTTCGGATTTTCTCGATTTCTTTGTGGGCTTTCTTTTATTCCTTACTGGGCTTTGTACCAGGGATGACAATGCTTATGACCCGATATGGCATACCCATGTCAGTAGCCCTCGAGACCCTACTCGAGTCGCAGACTCGAGTCGAGTCTCAAAACCTTCGACTTCTTCTTTGTTCGAATTCTTCTTTGATTATTAAGAGGAAATATTATTCTGTTGTAAATAAATATTTTTATCATAGGGATTTTGGTAAACCGGCCTGATGCATTCGAACGGATCGGAAATTAGTTAATTTCCTGAGCAAACGCAGGGAAGCTACTTCAAACTCGCGTACCTGAACACGAATTTGGAAACCTGGTGTAACTCAGCTCGGGCCGTGGAGGACTTATCGGGTTCTGAGTTCCAGCATAAGAGTTTCACCTAACGCCTTGATAACCCCCAAGTGCAGGGGATCACCATAGTACAATTCGATAAGTATTTGAGTGTCGAACCCATGAGGAGCTGAAGGTAAACTATCTATCCTCTAAAGCCCTATAACCCACTTATATGGCCTTTTATGTAAAGCTAGGATCTATGGTATATGTGTCATATGTTTGACCTCTTATGAGTAAATGTTGCCTTATTTTCTTGATTGCTAAGGACTACACCTCTTCTACCGAATGATTTTCTTGATTTCTAAGGATTACACCTCTTTTACCTCATTTTCTTGATTGCTAATTCGGATAGGAAATTTCGTGTAGATACATTTTGATATAAAAAAGTTTTTCATCGGAGGTCGTATTCAACCAGAAATTCCGTTTTACGGAAACATGACGCCATTTTGCATAATATATCGAAATTCATGTTTTTCATTTTTCACTAAAACTAGGTGACATAACACATGAGCATCTCAAAGCATTTTTTCTGAAACTTCAATCTTTTTATTTTATCGAAAACTGAAAAGGTGACATGCCATTTCCACTCGATATTCAACACCCTAGTCAGGCTGAACAACGTTAATCTTGGTGTTCAAAAGATGCTCTACATGAGCCTGAAAAGCAAAAAACACTTGCTCAACATCAGATTCATGTTTAAGAAAATAAATCCAACAAAAAAGTGAGTAGTCATTGATGAAACTAACATAGTAATTATAACCGCCGGAAGAAGCACGAGCGGGCCCCAAACATCAGAATGAACTAATTCAAGAGGCACAGTAGTAGAAACACGAGAACAAGCACTATATGCTAACTTATGACTATTAGCACGTTGACATGCATCACAAACCGAAGATGAATTGTCTGAAGAACATAAAAGATTGGTTTGCCTAACAATAGACTACACTACATTATTGGTTATTGGTAGGTTTACCAATGCGTTGATGCCATTGAACAATCATGGTCGACGAAGCATGACGCGAGGATGGAGATGCGGCGCGGCTAAACGACAGCGGATAGAGATCCCCTTGACTCCTACCGTGTAGAATAATTTTTCTTGTGGCCTTGTCCTTCACAAGGAAAAAATGATGTTGAAACTCAATAAACATGTCATTATCTAAGACAAGTCGATAAGCAGAGAGTAAATGCTTGCGAATGTGTGGAACATGAAGAATAATTTTCAAGTGAATAGAAGAACATGCTAACGTTGAATGCCCAATATGAGAAATAGATATATATTCTGAACCATTTGCTACTTGAACTTGATCCTTCCCCCCATAGCGCTTGTGCACCTGGAGACGTTCGAGCTCACTTGTGAGATGATCCGTAGCGCCAGTGTCAAAGTGCTAGGACTGGTTGTCGATGGAGGACGAAGATGTCGAGTTGCCGGAGCGGGGGTAATAGCGGCTATGACATTATCTGCTTCATGCCCCCAGATCTTGCAATCTGGCATTGGGGGCGCCAACAGCGGTTCCGACCATTTCCGCCACCAACGCCATTGTGGTCGTTGCTGCCTCGACCACTGTTTCCACGGTACTCGTTGGGGCCAGTTCGGCGCTTGTCTTGGGCACCCGATCCCTGCTATTGCGGGTAGGAGCCCTACGCCTGCTGCTGGGGTGCTCACCATTGGGGAGCCAGGTGTCCGGCGCATCTATGCACGGCTACCTCGACATGAAATTTCTATGGTCGAGGTGTATGGCGGTGGTGGGTATTGGGGCAACGACCGTGGCCGTCGCGGTGGAGGTTATGGTGCCGATCGTCGTGGACAACTAGAGAGCGGAAGAGGAGGCACTGTGGGCCGATGAGTCATGCGCGGGGCCGGACATGGAGGCGGTGGGCTAGCGTTAGGCGGCAGCTAGGGTGGGTGTCGCGCATTGAGGCGGGATGGGAGACGGATCCGATACCAAGTTTGATTTAGGGTTTGTGTCAGGCATAGCCTCCGCAACATATCTCATATATATAGATGACCAACAGAGTTACAAAGGTACAAGTTACGTAGGATCTCCTATACAACACGTATATTAAGATCGTTTTCTAACATTTCTGATGTCGCAAGGCGCCTTGGCTCAAGATATTTTCCGTATGAACCATCAGGCATCAATATCTTCCATCTTGATGATATCGGCTTATCAGTTGAGGATATTGATTAGCGCCGCCTGGCTGGTATCATTGATGACGGGGGAACATAAGTCAACATTGGAAACAAAACATGATATGTTTAGATCCTAAATGATATTCATGCTCAAATCTGATAACAGAACTAGCTGTTTTGAGTTCAAACATATTGATGTACCTGTCGTTTTAGATTTTGACAGGGTTCTCCAGTACAATGTTGGCCATTATTTTCATATGAATATTCTCAATAGTAATATGGAAATAAATCGGTTATAAATAAAATGATACTATTTTTTACTTTACCAATAAAAGTAATGAGAGTGCATTTGCTACCCGCATGGGTAGCTACACACCCATGCATTATACCAATATGCAAGCCATATTAACTTGTTTTAGCTCGGTTTCCTAGTATAACGTGAAATTCTAGTGTACAAAAGTGGTTTCCGAATTTTGATATGAATATTTTTTGATCAAAGTCAACTCACCAACGTATTTTGCATTGACTTTTTGAATACTGAGTTGACTTTGACAAAAAAAAGTTCAAATCAAAATTCGGAAACCACTTTTGTACACTAGAATTTCATGTTCTACTAGGAAACCGAGCTAAAACAAGTTAATATGGCTTGCATATCTATAATAACTAAATAGGAGCAACCCACTAGTGGTATTTCTCTCAACATGCAAGTATGCCACATCACTTTTTTCAGTTTCATGTCCACGTCATTCTGTTTCAGTTAAACTATTTCCACGTCAGTCCGTTTCTTTCGTTGCCGGACACTCTTTTTTGCTGTTAGTTTAAATCGGAATTGATGTGGCCCTGCTTTTCTGTTTGGTCCACAAGCAGCAGTCACCTCGCTCTGTCCATCTTCTTTGCGGAAACAACGTCGTCTCGTGGTATTCTCCACACTATAGTATTATTTAATCAACCGCATTATCTCCTCCATGCAAAAAACCAAAAGAACCTGGTGGTGTTTCATATCCCCACTATTTCATGGCTTTTCGTCTTCTCCACAAATCTAATCGCCTATAAGTACCTCACTAGAGCTGTTGTTTTGCATTCCCGTCACTTGGCCGGAGCCGGCATGACCGGGTTGGCAGCAGCGCTCGGCTGCACCAGGAGTCCAGGAGGGCCATGGTGTGACGGTGTCTGGGCAGAGCAACGACGGGGGGACTGGCAGAGGCATGATATTACCGACCATCTTGGCGCGGAGCCTGCGAAGGTGCACAACAGCATATATGCATCTCTCTAGCTCCATCGCATGCCGTCCTCACATGTTATTGGACTCTTGGAAGCCTGTAAGAGATTTAACTTCTCGCTTTGGATATATACCTGGATGATAACCTCACAGCTGCATTTCCGCAGATGCCATCATCGTCATCCTAACTCGCATGTGTCCCAGCCGCCAAACTTCCTTCTCACCCAGTATGTTACCTAAGTTTGTTTTGGTTTGTTCGTCCATTTTTATTCGCTCCCTATACACTGTCTCCTCAATTTCATTGTTAAAGTCTGTTTCGCTTCTCTATCACATAATCTGGAAAGCACAGCTGGCCATGTTTATTGTGATGAATAAGTACATATTTCCATCTTGCATTAATCTTTTTCTACATATCTTGTGTTAATCTGTCCATTCACAGTTACTTTTATCCAGCATTATTCAAATCGAATATTTCCCACGGAAAACTTTGTAGCTAAACAAAGAAAATTACTCCATACAGTCGGTTTCAAAAGATAACAGAGATATTTGCATTCTATATAGATGCACAACTCCATTTAAGGGCCATATTGCTGGTGTATACAGCACCGTCGTAATTAATATTATTTGATTGCTGATATATACGATCGATGGGTTTCTTTTTGGGTTGTGCAGAGTAGGATAACTAACCGTACAAATTTTTGATTGCTGATACATATGTTTAATGGATTAATGGACTTCTTTTCTGTTGTGCAGAGAAGTAGGATAGCTAACTACAGATTTTAAATATCATGCATCATTGTGATGCCTTAAAGGCTTTTGAGGTGTTCCTAAAGATTGACTATATTTAAGAAGAGTTGCCATTTCTGGGCTGACCAGAAGAGATTGTGAAACTATTGTGCCTGATATATAGTACGGAATTCTGTATAGGCACTTCCCTGTCCAGAAAGATCACCTTAACTACCACTATATTCCATTGCTCTACTTACCTCTTTCATCAATTACTCTGTTTGCTGCTCTTTGGTAGAGTACTTTTATTACACTCATCTGTGCCAATTTGATACGGATAAAAAGACAAGCATGCCAAGAAGTAATACATACGACTATATCTATGTAATTGTAGCTGTATCCCAACTACCAGTCAATTATTAAATATTCTGAAAAGAATAGAGAAACCAAAGTACTAGCATTAAGAGACAGGAAAGTTCATATATAAGGAGAGAAATATATTCAATGTTATTTCTCCCGTAAAAATCATCTATTATAGTGGCTATAGTGGCTGCTCCATCCACTAAGTTACATGTCCCTATCAATATTTAGTTGAGGACAGAGGCACTGGAGCTGCCAAATGTGCATTGAGTTAATCCTATTTTGGGCTTTTTGGCTTCAACAGAAATAACATTCTTAATAAGTTAGAGTGGCTCCAGTGCCATATTTTATTGCGAAAATTAAGAAATAAATCTAAATATTCCCGCAACAACGTGCGGGGTATCATCTAGTTGGTATAATGCATGGGACCAAATGCATTAAAAGTCAAGGTTAGAAAGTTTGCCTGCATTATATTTTCTCTATATACGCCTTTACTTAGACACAAAGAAATGCCTCATTTTGATGATTCAATTTTTTTTGAATTCGTAACAAAAAATTAAATCTAAATATTAATGCCTCATGTGTGAACCTTGTGGCCTCTTCCTCCATCACCCTTATCATTAGCCACTAGTGGAGAAGAGGCCTTTGGTCCCAAGCAAATGTCCCAGTGCAGAACCAAACCGGGACCAATGGGGGCATTGGTCCCGGTTCGTTTTGCCCAGGGCGACCCCACTAGCTCAGAGCCTGTCCGGTAGTGGCCTTTGGACCCGGTTTGTAATACAAACCGGACTAAAGGGTCCACGGCAGGGCACGGCAGGCCGTGTCAGGCGTGGGAAACCTTTAGTCCCGGTTTGTATTACAAACCGGGTCCAAAGGCCCCCCCCCCCTCTGGACCCGGTTTATATTACAAACCGGGACAAGGTCCCCAATCTGGCTATATTACCTTGCCCTGCCCAAGTGTGAGCCATACTTGGCCATTTTTTCACTTTCTTCACAAGAGGGGTGTATTGCTCTCCTCTCTTCTTCACATGCACAAGAGGTGTTCGATGAAATGCTTAAGAGGATTTGCCACTTGAGTTTACACAAATCAAGCCACACTTAACTTGTTTTTTCTTCTTCATCGAGGTTAACAACTTTATCCTTTTCATCTGTAATTGATAAAATGCATGTGTATATATACATCGTGATGTTCGTAATGGTTTTGATCAGCTAAATTATATCATGCAGATGATTCGGCAATGGATGTACATTGACCGACGGTTTGACGAGTTCACTTCGGGCCTGGATAATTTTATGGCCGTGGCGGAGGCAAACAAACATGGTGGCTTCATGTATTGTCCATGTGTCAACTGCAAGAATACTGTAAATTACTCTCACTCGAGTCTCATTCACAACCACCTTCTGCGATCCGGTTTCATGCCCAGTTACTATTGTTGGACCAAGCACGGAGAAAGAAGGGTTATGATGGAAGACAATGAAGAAGAGGAAGAGGATGATGACGGTTATCCCAATTTCCCTGAATACGATGATACTGCAGAAAGCAATGAAGACAATGAAGTAGAAGATCAAGAGGCACCAGATGAGCCTGCTGATGATGATCTTGGTCGGGCCATTGCCGATGCAAGGAGAGAATGTGAAACTGAAAAGGAAAGGTTGGTCTTCGACAAGATGATAGAAGATCACAACAAATTGTTATACCCAACTTGCGAAGATGGCCATAAAAAGCTAGGCAAGACACTTGGAATTGTTGCAATGGAAGGAAGAGAACGGTGTCACCGACTCAGGATTTGGAAAGTTGTCGACAATAATTAAGAGGAAGCTTCCAAGGGGTAACGAATTGCCCGCCGATACGTACGAAGCGAAGAAGATTGTCCGCCCTCTAGGATTAGATGTGCAAAAGATACATGCATGCATTAATGACTCGCATCCTCTACCGCGGTGAGTACGAGAATTTGGATGCATGTCCGGTGTGCACTGCATTGCGGTATAAGATCGGACGAGATGACCCTGGTGATGTTGAGGGAGAGCGCCCCGGAAGAGGGTTCCTGCCAAGGTTATGTGGTATGCTCCTATAATACCACGGCTGAAACGCTTGTTCAGAAATAAAGAGCACGCTAGGTTGTTGCGATGGCACGAAGAAGACCGTAAGAAAGACGTGATGTTGAGGCACCCTGCTGATGGATCCCAATGGAGAAAAATCGATAGAGTTCCCAAACTTTGCACATGATGCAAGGAACTTAAGGTTTGGTCTAAGTACAGATGGCATGAATCCTTTTGGAGAGCAGAGCTGCAGCCATAGCACCTGGTCTGTGACTCTTTGTATATATAATTAACCTTCCTCCTTGGTTGTGCATGAAGCGGAAGTTCATTATGATGCCAGTGCTCATTCAAGGCCCGAAGCAACCCGGGAACGACATTGATGTGTACCTGAAGCCATTAGTCGAAGAACTTCTACAGATGTGGTCAACAGGTGTACGTGTGTGGGATGAGCACAAGCAGGAGGAATTTGACCTAAGAGCGCTGCTTTTCGTAACCATCAATGACTGGCCTGCTCTTGGTAAGGAGAGTCAAACAAGGGATACAATGCATGCACGCACTGTTTACATGAGCTCGAAGGTGATTATTTGGAAAAATGTAAGAATGTCGTGTACCTGGGGCATCGTCGATTTCTTAGGACTACCCATCCCGTAAGAAAGAAAGGCAAGCATTACAACGGTGAGGCTGATCACCGGAGGAAGCCTCCCCATCGTGATGGTGTTGATATATTTGGTATGGTCAAGGATCTAGATCTAATATTTGGAAAGGGTCCTGGCGGACGGTCTGTTCCGAATGACGATGCCGGACACGCGCCTATGTGGAAGAAGAAATCTATATTTTGGGATCTACCCTATTGGAAAGTCTTAGAGGTCTGCTCTTCAATCGATGTGATGGACGTGACGAAGAATCTTTGCGTGAACCTGCTAGGCTTTCTGGGCGTGTACGGGAAGACAAAAGATACACTAGAAACACTGGAGGACCAGCAACGTAGGAAAGACCCAAAAAACTGCATGAGAGAGTTAAAGGACGTCATTACTCCAGCTACTCTCTTACAAAAGCAGAGAAGGAAATATTTTTTGAATGTCTGAGCAGTATCAAGGTCCCGTCTGGCTTCTCCTCCAATATAAAGGGAATAATAAATATGGAGAAGAAAACATTCCATAACCTGAAGTCTCATGACTGTCACGTGATAATGACACAATTGCTTCCGATTGCATTGAGGGGGCTTCTACCGGAAATGTTCGACTGCCCATTGTGAAGCTATGTGCATTCCTCAATGCAATTTCTCAGAAGGTAATAAATCCAGAAATTCTACCGAGGTTGCAGAATGATGTGGTCCAATGTCTCGTTAGTTTTGAGCTAGTGTTCCCACCATCCTTCTTCAATATTATGACACATCTCCTCGTTCACCTGGTCGATGGGATTTCCATTCTCGATCATGTGTTTCTACACAATATGTTCCCCTTCGAGAGGTTCATGGGAGTCTTAAAGAAATATGTTCATAAACGTGCTAGGCCAGAAGGAAGCATCTCCAAGGGCTATGGAACAGAGGAGGTCATTGAATTCTGTGTTGACTTTGTTCCTGACCTTAAGCCGATTGGTGTTCCTGAATCACGGCATGAAGGGAGACTAAGTGGAAAAGGCACGCTAGGAAGGAAATCAATGATATGTAGGGACGGGATTTCTTTGAATCAAGCACACTACATAGTTCTACAAAGTTCCACCTTGGTGGCTCCGTATATCGGTGACCACAAGAACTTTCTACGCTCCCAGAACCCGGGGCAGTCGAACGATTGGATTAGACGTGAACAAATGTCGACTTTCGGCGGTTGGTTGCAAAAACATCTCCTGAATAACAAAGATATTGAAGATCAGCTGTACTTGCTGGCCCAGACACCATCTTCGACTGTAGTGACTTTCCAAGGGTACGCGATAAATGGGAATACATTTTACACGATCGCCCAAGATAAAAAGAGCACCAACCAAAACAGTGGTGTCCGATTTGATGCAATAATGAATGAAGGCCCAAATGACACATATTATGGTTACATAGAGGATATATGGGAACTTGACTATGGACCTTATTTTAAGGTCCCTTTGTTTAGGTGCAAATGGGTCAACAAAACAGGAGGCGGGGTTCAGGTAGACAAGTTGTATGGAATGACAGCAGTGGATCTCAACAATCTTGGGTATAGAGACGAACCATTCGTCCTAGCCAAGGATGTGGCCCAGGTTTTCTATGTGAAGGATATGTCTACCAAACCAAGAAAAAGGAAACATAAGGAAACAAATACATCAAACGATGAGCCAAAGCGCCACATACTTCTTTCTGGAAAAAGAAACATCATGGGAGTGGAGGACAAGACAGACATGTCAGAAGATTATAATAAGTTTGATGAAATTCCACCCTTCGTAGTGAACATTGATCCAAGCATCAAGTTAAATGATGAAGATGCTCCATGGTTAAGGCCGAAGAAGATTAAATGATGAAGATGCTCCATCATCAAGTTAATTGAAGAATGTTCATGGCACAAATGAGTATCTCAACATGGCAATCAATTTCCCATTTATTTTTGTGTAATCATTTAACCGTATGTAAGATATGAAAAGTGGAGATGCGCCACGGGAGATTTCTCAACCCTTTCCCCAACACCGTTAGAGGAGATGTAGTCGTTCGAGGGCTTGCGGGGAAAAATTCCAAGGCGCAGCTTTCGAAGATGCCGTAGGGAGTGTGCACCAACGACATCTTCGAGAAACTGCGCCACGGGAGATTTCCCAACCCTTTCCCCAACACTATTAGAGGAGATGTAGTCGTTCAGGGGCTTGCAGGAAAAAATTCCAAGGCGCAGTTTCTGAAGATGCCGTAGGGCGTGTGCACCAACGACATCTTCGAGAACCGCGCCACGGAGATTTCCCAACCCTTTCCCCAACACTCGTTAGAGGAGATGTAGTCGTTCGGGGCTTGCGGGGAAAAATTCCGAGGAGCAGCTTCCGAAGATGCCGTAGGGCGTGTGCACCAACGACATCTTCGAGAAGCTGCGCCACGGGAGATTTCCCAACCCTTCCCTTCATCCATGGGAATGAAACTCTGCTTGGCTTGTTGATCTGCTTGGCAAGGCGTATCGATGCTCCTTTTATAGGCACGACACCTCGTCTACTTTGTCTTGTTCCTTCGACATGGCGTCGTGCGCTACATATATGCTTTATCTCATCGAGCAGTGCGTCCACCCATGCGTTCTTATCCTGCCGACATCTTTAGTCCCGGTTGTACCCACCAGCCGGGACTAAAGGTTACCCACACGTCCTTATCCCACCGACAGTTTTGTTAGATGACAAAAAAAGGATCTTTCGTCCCGGTTGTACCCACCAGCCGGGATTAAAGGTTACCCACACGTCTTTATCCCACCGACAGTTTTGTTAGATGATAAAAAAATGATCTTTAGTCCCGGTTGTACCCACCAGCCGGGACTAATGTTTTCGGCGCCACTGCGTTCCCGCCTATTTTTCTTCCCGCGCTTTCCACTTTTTCCCGCCTCTGTCCTCCCGCCATTTTTTCACTATATATATGTAGGCTTGGCCTCCATTTACATATCACATCTAGACTCATATCTGCAAACCTCATCACTCTGTCCCATGGCTTCCATCGTATCTCTAATCCTCTGGGAGGCGGAGGCGCTTTGCGCGTCGAACTACCCCTTCCCGCCGGGCTACCGCGTCCCGACCGGCTGGTTGCTGAGCGTCGGAGGCGTACCGGTCCCTCCTGTCCCTCTAGGTGTGGCGCGCGAGATGGCCATCATGAACCACTACTTCTTCGAGCTCACGCCGGAGCAGCGGAGGAATCCCCAGTGGCATCCCGACTACTTTCCGACTTGGGAAAGCTTCTTCATCAATCGGCGTGAGAGGGTGCTTGCCAGGCACGAGGAGCGCGGCCCGCCTCCTTCGAACTTCAACGAGGCCGGCCGTCGGTTGTGGTGGCGCGGCCGGACTCTCCAGGGCGTCATGGCCTACCGTGGCCCCCGCCTGCGCTACCCTCAGTCCCAGCCCACGCGTGCTCTCCCGTCGAGGTTCGACTACAACGACCCTGATGCCAGCGACGATGATGACGGCGACTATGACGACTACAGTGGCGATTACTATAGGGCTAGGCACGAGTATGACTGAATGACTCGAACAGTCGAATCTGGCGATGTATCTTAATTAATTTTCAGTTGAGCTCTGTACTTTAATTCCATGTATGTGGCGGGAAACTTTTCTCATCATCAGCGTCTTCCACAACGACTTTATTGAAAATACAATTAAAATAGATAAACAACTAGTCTAGTCGATCTGCTCGTCGTCGGAGGTTGTCTCGGTCCAAATGTCGTCCCACCGAGGGTCGTTGTCGGCCCAAGTTGTATTCGGGTTGTCGAGCTCGAACACGGCGACGGCCCGACGGTGGCGCCTGTTGGACCTGCGATGTGCCCGGAGGTCAGCAAAGAACGCGTCGGTGTTGTCGACGTCGTTGGGGAACTGCGCCCTCCACTGGCGCGTCAACTCCTCGTCGTGCTCGGCGATGGTGATCCGGCGCTGCACCTGGCGGTGGCGGCGACGGTCCTCGTCGTCGACGAGACACGGCGTCGGCGCGAGGAACTCCGCCTCCTCTAGCGATTCGACGTCTGGGAAGTTCAGGTCGCGCCGTGGCCGCCGAAATCGCCATGCGGCCGCGTCGTAAGCGCGCGCCGCCAGCTCCGGGGTGTTGTACGTGCCGAGGGTGAGCCGGAAACCACCGGCGCGCATCTCGGCGTAGAACCTACCGTTCGGACGCGCTCGGACGCCACGGAAGCCGGACGAGCCGCGACGGCACGGTGGCATCCCGGCGACGAATGAACGGCGACGACGGCGACGTGTGGTTCCGCGCGCACGCCGCGCTTTATAGCACAGCGACGCGGCAAGTTTTGCGACAGGTGGCGCGGGGAAGCGGCGGGGCATGGCACGTGGAAGCGGCATCTACACGTCGCACGCTGGCGGCGGCAGGGCGAGGCACGTGGAAGCTACGGCGACAGGTGGCGCGGGGAAGCGGCGGGGCATGGCACGGGGATGCGGCGGCGACACGTGGCACGGGGAAGGGACACGTGGCACGGGGAAGGGACACGTGTGGCACGGCGGCGGTGGCCAGTACATGGCGTTGACGGTGGTGGCCAGTACACTGCGGTGACGGTGGTGGCGGTGGCCAGTACACGGCGGTGTCGGTGGCGGCGGTGGTCAGTACATGGCGGTGAAGGTGGTGGCCAGTACACGGCGGTGGCGGCGGTGGCCAGTACATGGCGGCGGCGGTGGACACGTGTGGCATGGCGGTGGCCAGTACGTGTTTTTTTTATTTGAAATAAGGCGGGAATGAATTTTTTAAAAAAAATTGGCCTTTGGTCCCGGTTTGTAATACAAACCGGGCCTAAAGGTAGGCCTTTAGGCCCGGTTTGTATTACAAACTGGGACCAAAGGGGGGCCTTTGGACCCGGTGTGTAATACGAACCGGGCCCGCCGACGCCCGCAGGTATGGCGCCCTCCCTCTCCCTCTCCCTCCTCCGGCTGGCCGACCGACGGCCCCGGCCGGCCGGCGGCCACCCTTTTTTTTGTTAGTGTAGTGAATTTAGTAGTTAGATTAGTGTAGTTAAAATGTTAGATTAGTGTAGTTAAAATGTTAGTATATGTTAGTATATAGTTAGTATAAATGCGGAAATTCGTCTCGGCTCCCGGGAGCATTTGCTCCCGGATTTTTGGGGAGCAAATTTTGTTTTTCAAAACTTGTATAAATGTTAGTATATAGTTATAGTATATTGTTAGTGTAGTGAATTTAGTAGTAGTGCAAATAGTTAGAAAAAAGTTAGAATTTTTTGTTAGATTAGTGTAGTGAATTTAGTAGTAGTGCAAATAGTTAGAAAAAAGTTAGTGTCGGTGCCATCGGCCGGCCGCCACCGGCCGACCGCCACCATCTCCGGTAGTGCCGGCGCCCCCAAAATACGGTACTGTCGGCGCCCCTGCTGGCGCCCCCAAAATACGGGTAGTGCCGACGCCCCTGCCGGCACCCAAAAATAGAGTATGTAGTGCCGGCGCCCCCCAAATGGTAGTGCCGGCGCCGACTAACATAAAAGTAGTGAAGTTATTTTTTAATTTATGTTAACGTTGGTATATATATATGATTTGTTTTCGTGACTATGATGCCGCAACAACCGCCGCGCCGTGGTCTGACTCTTCTAGAGGAGATGCAGCAGCTGGGGGAGGTCCGGGACTGGGCTCCGCCGGGGTGGCACTGGGAGGTCTTAGCTTCCGGGTCGCGCACCTTGGTGCGGAATCCGGGTCCCGTCGTCGACCCGGATATTCTTTGGTGGAGGTCTTATGGGTCACGGTCGTTTCAGAGGGAGCCGGCCCCGCCAGAGGAGGTAGCTCAGCGCATTGCGGCGGAGGACGAGCACGTTCGCCGTTACATGTATGCGTTAGACAACATGTATAGGACCGGATGGAGCGTTATGCAGGGATCTCATGTTAGCTATGCTCCCGTGACTGTTCCGTGGCTTTGGGGGTTCACCCGACGCGGCTCGAGTCCCGGTCGGCGCGTTATAGGACCCGGTCGGCGCGGTTGAGAGGTTGTAGTATTGATTGATGTATTAGGGTTAAATAAACATGAACCCGATCTATGTATGCATATAATCGCACTATCTCGCTTTCAGCACTATATTATCGATCCTTAGTTAAGAACTACATATGTAACTCCATTTTCAGTTTTCTGCATTATCCTTAATTTGATCATATGATGGTTCCTATATATAGCTTGCAGGTCGTTGTAGAAAGCATGGAGAGAGATGAAACTCAAGAAAATTTCAGGGCTGACCTCATAGCCCACGGTACTCTGGATGATCGCGACGACGACGTTATTCCAGATGATGGCGGTGACGATCACCGCAACTTTTTTGAATGACTCCGGTGAGGGAGCGGAGAATATTGAGGAAGAAGATCCTAATGGCGCCGGTGAGGAAGAAGATCATCATAATGGCTCCGGAACCGTAGTTATCACCCAGGTATATAAATTAATTAAGCCGTCGTTGATCGACTAGATGCATTAACTAATTAAATTGTACTGACTATGAATTATTTCTTTTTTAGCCCTCCGGATCGAGCACTTCTTCTGTAAAGTCGAAGAAGCGAGGCCCGACCAAAAAGTTGGACGACGGTGTTAGGCACGACATCACCCATATCGCTAAGGATGGTAAACCAATTGCTCCAGAGAAAAGTGCAAAGTCATTTATAGCTCAATGCGGAGTGCTTGTTAGGGACCACGTCCCGATCACCGTTCGAGAATGGAACAAGCCGAAGGGACTAGTGTTGTCTGCAGAGGAAGAAGCTCAAGGTCTTTATATCGATGATGTAGCCAAAGAAAGCATTCTGACCAAGCTCATGTCACATTTCAACCTAGTACCTCCAGAGGGGGATGCCGCGAAAAGGCCAAGATGGAGCAGGCCCTCCGCGACTTTGCCAAGAAGAAGATGGCCGAACTATTCAAGAGCCACAAGAAAAGATTGCGCGTCCTTATCAAGAAAAAGAAGACTCCGGACAGGTGAGAAGGTAAAAAATCAACTGGGACGAATTCGTGAAGTACAGCACGGAGTCGAAGAATTTCTGAAAAGGTCGGAAACAAATAAGGCAAATGCTGCGTTGAAGCTATATCACCAAATTCTAGGTCCGAGTGGATACGGGGCTAACCGTCCTAAGTGGCGAGGCAGCTGAGGCGGAACCGACCGGGAAAGGGATCAGATTAGGGACACACGGCTGGATCGAACGGTGTAAGGAGTGGTTCTACGGGATTGGGGGAACGTTGCATCCAGAAACAGGGAAGTGCATCTATAAGAAAGCTCATCTGAAGTTTCCCATTGAAGCCCTGGAACAAGAACATAAGGACGTGGAGGAGGGGAGGTTCCAGCCCGAAAGAGAGAACGATGAGCTGACACGCGCCCTTGGGAACAAAGAACACGGCGGACGAACACGAGGCACGTAAGGCTCCGTTCCGTGGAAGTATGGCTTTCCTGCGGAAAGGAAGAGATTTCCTGATAAAAGCCATGAGAGGGGAAAGGCAAGGGAAACAGACCGCATAGCATCCTTAGAGGAGGGTATGAGCACCATGAAAGCCCAATTAACCATGGTAACCCAAGTACTTACATCCCAGATGGCTCAGGGGCAGGCTGTAGATCCTGCATTGCTCAATGCCCTCGTCCCGCTGCAATCTCAACAACACCGGAAAAGCAGCGTGGCTTCCAGTCAGCAGGTGGACAATGATGATGATGACCAGTTGGTCGAGCCTCCTCGCTACCCCCCGTGGATGATCTCACTGAGAGCCGTCCTTGTGAGCTCCATGTTAAAGTTTTCAACCTATCCTTCAAGGTGGCGGCCGGCATCCTCTTACCTACAAGGTCTTACCATTGCCGTCCGGTCCAAGACGACTTTGCTGTTGTGATGGTGGATGAAGTGTTGACAAATTATGAGGGGTTGGTGCTTGAGCACCCTGCAGGTGAAGATGGGGAAATCAAAGAACTGGGAGAAGCCCGTAGAACCACCGTGCAATGGCGGAAGGAGAACATTGTGTTTCCAGGTGAGAAGCCACCAAGCAGGCCACCTCGTCCGCCTCCTCCGCCACCTGCGCAGTCTCCTCCGCGTGATGATTCTCCTCTGCACGATGATGATTCCCCTGTGCATGAGCAGTCTCCTCCGCGTGAGAATACTCCGCCGCCTCCTCCTCCTCGTCAGGAGACTCCGCCGCCTCCACCTAAGCAAAAGAGGAAGCTAACCGCGGCACCTCCTACAGCTCCGAAGAGATCATCAACTCCGATGAGGGCACAGACTCCAGAGTTGTTACCACATGAGCAGACGGAAGAGCAAAAGGCGTTTCTTGCGCCGAAGAAGATATTTATTCCACCGCATACAGTGAAGCACTTTGCCGAGACGAGAATGAAGAGACCTGAGCTGAGAGCTGATTATGACCGCTCTCTTGGACAGTCCTCTAGAGCGAGCAGAGAAGCAAAAAAAGTCGCCCAGCTTGGACAGCAGGACATTCATGCCATACCCCACTTCGTCGTGCAGCCCTATGATGATCCAGAGACGACATCGATGATCGAACGGGAGGCTAGAGCTCAGGGAGCATCAGTTGAGTACGAAGATTACTATCCAACGGCTCAAGTGGTAAACAAGTATAGATACGGATCTGATCTCGTCAAACCTGGCGAGCTCGCGCGTCTAGGGACTCGAGATGCGAAGGTTGCATGACTCGGTACCTGAAAGCCTGTCGAAGAGGTGATCGCTACCTCACGGTGTATCTTAGAGATGAGCATTACTTCCGGGGGTCGAGGAGATAAACCTTGAGTTAGAAGAACTGTTTCGGTTATTCAATCAAGACGCCCTCGACAAAGCTGTCATCGATTGCTACGCACTGTAAGTGATTTATTTATGTAATTAAGTCCGTAGCTCAGCGCTCATTCATTTGCACTAACAATTATCCTCACTATATTCTTTGTGTACGCTATACATTTAATTATGCGGAATGAAGAAGCTCGAATGCAAAAGAGGCAAGCTCCTACCGCCGGGGTTCATAGACCCGGCACACGGTTCATGAAGTTACGGTTCGAGACTTCGCCAAGGACACGAGAGGACAACATAGTAATGTTTTTAGTGAAGCAAGCAAACAAAGAGGATATATTCTTTCCCTACAACTTCAAGTGAGTGTTATATATAACATACATTATGCTTGTGCACCTTCCACTTTATTCTCGTAATCATTGAGCTATGCTTGTGCAGATTCCACTTTATTCTCCTAATCATTGATCTTCACAAAGGAGTCGTAAATGTCATGGACTCGAAACGTAAAGAATATGCGGAATGGGCGAATATGGCTGCCATCCTCCAGAGGTAATTTCAATCAATTTCGTATTGGCATCTTCATCTGTTCTAATTCGACGATATCATCAACTAATCAATAACTCATTTACTCATTATTTTTTGCCGGGCAGGGCTTGGAAACGGTTCATCACTACTGTTCCGGGTACATGGAAACCGGAGCTTACATTTCAAGATTACCCTGTAAGTAGTACTATATATCTATGTCCGTGAAACTCTATATATGATATTTACTTTCAATACGATGCTTGATTATTAGTTTAATCGAACTATTTTTTCGTAAAGTGTATGAGGCAGGAACCCGGGAATAACTTATGTGGATACTACGTCTGCACCTTCATTCGTGACATGGCCTGTCCCAAGGGTGGGGATGCCCGTATACACCACACTCGTGTACGATAACAAATTCTCACAATTATCTTAATTAGTACCATCTATTGTATTGAGTTCCATTCATATATTGATCTCATTTTTTAAATATAGATGAAATGCCTGCGGGACACTCTCATAACGGAGGATCAAATACGAGCAATTCAAGAGGAAATCGAGGGATTCTTTCTTACCGAGATCATTACCCCAGGTGGAGAGCACTATGCGAAGGTCATAGCTAGATGTTGAGCAACTTCGTAGAAGCTAATAGATTTAGTAAAGAGATCCGACTCTATATTGTAAATATGCATGCATTACGTGTACTATTGACGATGTCTATATATATTCACTATGATATTTTGTGGTTTCTTGAATGATATATATGCATTGCTGAAGCTCTGCCGCGGCAGAGAAACGCTGCTACAGCCTAAACCTGTGCCGCGGCAGAGAAATAGCAATTCTCTGCCGCGGCAGAGAACCCGAGGCCCGGTTCGTACCACGAACCGGGACCAAAGGCCATCCACCGCGAGCTTCCTGGCCGCACCACGTGGCGCCGCCTTTAGGCCCGGTGCAACTTTGAACCGGGACTGAAGGGACCCTTTAGTCCCGCCTAATTGGTCCCGGTTTGGAAACCGGGACTGAAGGCCCAAATGGACCGGGCCTATAGCCCCGTTTTCCACTTGTGAGCAGCATCTGCCAATTACATTGTTTGGTTAGTATTGTCATGTATTCAAATGCTTCCATGTATGCTCATCTAACTCTAACTTCCTCCATTGCTTTCCCATCTATATGTATTAATCAATGGGTAAATTGATAAAGCATTTGTGCTGCATCCACTGGTAGAAAAAAGGGCTTCGGTCGCGGTTCGCAACTGCCATTGGTCGCGGTTGCGCAACCACGACCAATTAAGCGCGACTAAAGGCCCCCCCCCTTTAGTCGCGGTTCCTTACGAACCGCGACTAAAGGCACGTCCACGTGGCCGCCAGCAGTCCGTCGGGGCGGAGGACCTTTAGTTGAGGTTCTCCTGGCCAACCGCGACTAAAGGCCGCCGCAGGTTTAGGGTTTTAGCCCCCCCCCTAAACCTGGTTTCTTTTTAATTTGTATTGTTTTATTTCTTTTGGGTTTTAATTTTGAAGGAGTTTCACATATTCTACGGTACTACATACTTGCATATGAATGTACAATTTCAAGCAAATTTGAAATTAGAACCAAAAAGAATTCAAGAGAAATATACAATATATATTCAATATCGGATGACCATATACAATTTTGAACAAGTTTCCATACATAATTTATTGCATATGAAGTTCTACGTCCTCTACATAGTGTTCTCCTCTAGGATCGATGACTTCCTCGCGAACCATCCAGCTAGTTCCTCTTGAAGTGGTCGGAAGCGAGCTTCCGGACTAAGCGTCTTCCGGAGGTTATTCCTCTTGATGTTGTTCTCGGACGGCTGCTGCCGCTCATTGGTGTATCTCCGGATCCTCTCACAAACATAGTATCCACATAGATTGGTCCCCGGTGGCTGAATATCCCCAGTCCCAGGCACTGCCCTTTTAAATTGTAGCTCTTTTTTGAATTCACCGACCTTTTCATCTACGAACCGTCTCCAAACCCTACGAGGCAAAGAAAATTAAATGAACAAGAGAGTTATTAATTAGTTACTTGATATTAGGAAATGAACGAAATAGGCCGATCGATATAGAGCGTAAATGAATGAAAATAATTACTTTTGCATCATTTTTTCTCATGTCGGCCCAAAGCGCCGGATCCATATTCGGAGAGTCGTGGATGAGAACTGTGGAGGTGTGAAATTGAATTACTAGCAGAATCCGAGTGGAACCTGCGGACACGATACATGCACAGATCATGCATAACTCATCGATTAGCCACATACCATGCATGGAGTAAACAAAAGAGAATGTGCTCAAGACAGAAACACTCACCCAAAATGGTAAGGAAATAGAATATCACTTTTGAGTTCCTGTTTTCTAAGAAACCGCCACAGGTCTTCCTCCATGTCGGCGGGGTGGTGTTCTAACACATATGAATTAACGATGTGTGGGTCAATGAACCCAACATCATGGATGTTCCTTATTCGCATTTCCCGCTTCTTCATTACGCATAATAGCGTACACAACAAGATAGTTAGGACAATATATATATATATATATATATATATATATATATATATATATATATATACCAGCACTATTACGCAACCGGTTGCAGAATAATATTCGAGCACCGACTTGTACTTTCCTGGACACAAGGTTGCACTTTCCGGATAACGAGGTTCAACTTTCCGTCGAACTTACCTGAACTTCCCGTTTTCTTTAGAGGTACTGATTATACCACGAGTTTTTCAACCATTTGTCGGAACTATGCAAATGATATACCGTTGGATAGATAATGAAAAACCGCAACTTTTTCATGTTCACACTTTTCACAGATTTTGCACGGTTTAAATTTAATTTTGAAAATACGAAAACGCTTCTATATGGCCGGAAAACGAACTTTTAGTTCGATTTTCGAACCGCTTATCGAAACTGTGCAAATGATATACCGTTGGAAAGATAATGAAATTGCGCAACTTTTTCATGTTTTACGTTTTTTCAAAATCCTCACAGTTTTTGAACAATTTTGAAAATACCGAAATTCGGACGTACTCAAAAAACAAGCGGACAGTAATTTGGACGATTTGTTTCAACCGTATGTCGGAATGATGCAAATGATATGGCGTTGGAAAGCTACGGACTAGGCGCAACTTTCAGATTCCAATTGTTTTCTCTAATTCCTTATAGTTTAAGAGAATAACTCGAATTACTGTCCGCCCGTTTTATGAGACGGAACCGAATGATTTTCCCCGCGATTTCTATGCGGTATATTTAAGCAATGCAAATGATATACGGTTGGAAAGGTGTAAAAAAGGCGCATCTTTTTCATATATATCATTTTTGCCAGATCTAAATGGTTTAAAATTAATTTTAGAAGTTTTGAAATCATGTTTCCGGTATACTTTGCGAGATAATGACTTGAATTTGATGCATTAGATCTCTTTATTTGTTGTGAAATGTTGTAGGTAATGAAATTAGACTCCTAATCTATCAGATAAACCTTTGGGTGGCAATGGTTGAGGTGGTTGGTGATCAAAACAATGAGATTTGCATAATAGATTTTCGCCTCGCAAAAACGAGCATTGAACTTCTCTCGACATGTGCTTGTACTTCTCGGGCAACGCGCTTCTACTTCTTGGTGCGTTCCACGAAACCGTTCAGAAAAATTAATAAATTTTTATCTAAACACTTTCTACTTCCCGTAGTTACCGCTTGTCCTTCCTGCAATCACCACTCGTACTTCTCGGAATCACTGATTGTACTTCCCGCGGATGAGGGGATTTTTTTGTTTTTTGTGTATTTGTATTTTGTCGGCTTTTTGTACTTCCTATATTAAGTTTGTGTACTTCTTGTGTCGAATGGTTGTACTTCTCAACTTGAAGTCTTTGAACTTCTTCGCGAATAACGAGATTATTTTGTTTTTTTGTATATTTGGATTGTTATCGGTTTTCTTGTACTTCCTATAATAAGTGGTTGTACTGCCCGTGTCCAATGGTTGTACTTCTCGCCGTCAAGTTTTTGAACTTCCTCGCGGATGATGAGATTATTTTATTTTCTTGTACATTCTGGTTTTTTTGGGTTTCTTGTACTTCCTACAATAAGTGGTTGTACTGCTCGTGTCGAATGGTTGTACTTCTCATTGTCAAGTATTTGAACTTCCTCGCGTATGACGGGATTGTTTTACTTTTTTACATTTGAAATTTGTCAGTTTTCTTGTACTTCTTACAATAAAGGTTGTACTGCTCATGTTGTATGGTTGTACTTCTCATCATCAAATATTTCAACTTCCTCATGAATGACGGGATTATTTTGTTTTTTTGTACTTTCTATATTAAGTGGGTGTACAGTGCCGAATGGTTGTACTTCTTACCGTCAAGCATTTGAACTTCTCCTCAAATGACGGGATTATTTTATTTTTTCTACATTTGTTTTTTGTCTGTTTTCTTGTACTTCCTATATTAAGTGGGTGTATTGCTCGTATAAAATGGTTGTACTTCTCATTGTCAAGTATATGAACTTCCTTATGGGTGCTGGGATTATTGTTGTTTTTTTGCTATGTGAACTTATGTGGGAGTAATTTCATTGAACACTTTTAATTCATGTAATTACCGCTTGTACTTCTTGTTGCCTTCGCCTGTATTTCTCGGAATCACTGCTCGTACTTCATCGCATATGACGGGATTATTTTGTTTTTTCTACATTTGTACTTTGTCGCCTTCCTATATTAAGTGGGTGTATTGCTTGTGTCGAATTGTTGTACTTCTCATTGTTAAGTATATGAACTTCCTCACAGGTGATGGGATTATTATTGTTTTTTGTACATTTGGATTTTGTCGGTCTTCTTGCACTTCCTATATTCGGTGGGTATACTTGCTCATGTGGAATGGTTGTACTTCTCCACATCAATTCGGTTGTACTTCTCGGTTGTACTTCTCGGTGCTGCTTCACGAAAATCAACGTTAAGTATTTGAAGTTCCTCATGGATGACGGGATTATTTTATTTTTTATATATTTGGATTTTGTCGGGTTTCTCGTACTTTCTATATTAAGTGGGCGTCCTGCTCGTGTCAATTGGTTGTACTTCGCATCATTAAGTATTTGAATTTCCTCACCGGGGATGTAATTATTTTGATTTTTCTACATTTTTGTTTTGTCGGTTTTCTTATACTTACTATAGTAAGTGCATGTACTGCTCATGTCGAATGGTTGTACTTCTCAGCATTAAGTATTTGAAGTTCCTCACGGATGACGGGATTATTTTATTTTTTCTACATTTGGATTTTATCGGTTTTCTTGTACTTTCTATATTAAATGGGTGTACTTCTCATGTAAAATGGTTGTGCTTCTCGTCGTCAAGTATTTGAACTTCCTCACTGTTGATGTGATTATTTTGTTTTTTCTATGTTTTTATTTTGTTGGGTTTCTTGTACTTCCTATAGTAAGTGCATGTACTTGCTAGTGTCAAATGGTTGTACTTCTCATCGTCGATTATTCGAACTTCCTCACGGATGACGGGATTATTTTGTTTTGCACTTCCAAAACTGATGTTTTGTACTTCCCATGGTCACCACTTGTACTTCTCATGAGGTAAAAAAATGGATGATTTTTATTACTTTTCATGTGCTACAAGGCTGATCATGTATTTACCAAAACTAATTAAGCGCACTTCCCAATGTTTGACTTATGTACTTCAGGAAAATTATATTTTACTATTTTATATGTACTATGAAATTACGGGAGGAGAAGACATTTACTTTCTAAACCCGACTTTGTGTACTTCCCTCGTGCTCGATGTGTGCACTTCCCATGAGACATTTTAATTACCTTTTCTTATTTTCTCTTAACTGAATTGTACATCTCAAGATCGTAGTTTTGAACTTCCAAATGTTGACGGTGCATTGACGATGGGTTGGGTCGGCTACTGGGACGAGTCGACGCGACACCATGCTGCTAGACGGATGAATTGATTTTTTCCCATAGCGAATTAATTTTTTACAAATGATTTTATTTATTTATTGCATTTCACGGGATTTTTTTCACTTTCAAACTTGACATATGTACTTCATGACATTACTACTTGTACGTCCAGCTTGACAATTGTTTTGGTGTATTTTTATTTTTCTTGTATTTCTCGTAGGTTTAATTCTTTCATGCCGTTATTGCGTATTCGTCCAATTTCACTTCAGAAATCAAAGTCCTATACTTCCCAACAAATCTTGTGTGTACTTCTTAGCACTTCCCGTGCATTTTTAGGAAGTTATATGACGTCGAATGTTTTACATCCAATACCCCATGTCCTCCCCAAAAATTAAACACTCAGATTTAGAAAATGTTGCACTTCTAAAATAAATAAAAAACTTGCAGCTCTCACTACTATATGATTGTATTTCTCTGCTGGCATCAACTACTCTTCATATGTGCTTCCGTTTTTATTTTCCAAATGCACTTCTCATCCGAATCAATATGCACCTTTTTCGAATCAATCTGTACTGCCCAGACTACAATGATTAGTTCGCATTTCCTATCTTCACTAGTGGATCTGAGATAGTGGCATCGGGCTTGCAACGACTATTTTTGAAGCACCTACAGCCTCTTGTACTTCCGCAAACCGAGAACCTACACTTCCCATTTCTATTCAAATAATACCGCAAAAGAGATGATTACAAAAAAATTAGGAATCGAGGCAGCTCCAAGGGCTTGTACTTAGCAAATAAAAGGTGTGTACTGATTTATACAATATTATTGCACTTCGTGAAGTCGGAGAAGGTGTATCGGAGAAGGTTTGTACTTAGGAATTTTCTCTTATGCATATGCACTTCATTTTCTTATCTTCTACTTCTTTTGGTGGTGAAAATGTAATATGTCAAATCATCAACTAAAAATTAAACAGTTATGTAATCAAGTAAATTGAAACAAAATAATAATGTGTTCAATTCTGTTGGAGAAAATGTTCAATGGGATAGTACACTTTTTAATCTCCATCACTACAACATTTTTGTCTCGAGCAGTACACGATATTGTGTGTCAACAAAAAGGAGAAAACCACCACTGGACGTACACCAATACGGCAGTATAACCTTCTTCTCCTAGCAGTACAAGCTATTAGTCGTTGTAGTAGAGCCCTAGCAGTACTTCTAAAAGACAAAGGCTGAGAGCAGCAACAATAGCGGAGTCGCTATATTATAATTTAGAGTCAATGGGGTTGACACATTAGGCATTGCTTACATTTGTCGCGTGTATGCAGACTATGCACTAGCTAGCTAAGTAATGTTTAGCTACTGGGATTCGATGACTTTCCCACACCATGCCAAGTAGTACCTGATCCCATGCGAAACCTGACCATAACTGATTGAAAGAATCCGCCGCCTGCACTAAATTCAGACTCAGACTTAGGTGTTTACATGGTTTGCATTGGACGGTACCTAGATGCAAAACGGTACCAATACTTGGGTGTTTTGACTAGATATGAAGCAAAAAGAAATTATGCTACAGGCTATAGTTTTCACTGTTTTTAGACTATAGTTTTCAGTCTAACAACATCGCTAATCTGAAGCAAAGCTACACCCAACAATCTGACCAAATTTGGAGCAAAACTGAAGCTAAGAAAAGGATACTCCGCATTCTCCATCAATAATCTGAAGCAAAATAGAACCCAACAAAAGAAGACTTCATGCATTCAAAAATTGAACTGAGACAGCTATGGCGGCATTGGCCTTCCTCCTCGTAGGAACATAGCCATCCTGTTCAGCGTCGGCGGTTCTACGCCTACTCCTTGGCGGCGCCGGCAGTTCTTTGTGGCCGCCTAAACAAGCGTTATGTTGTTGGAGAGAAAAGAGACTCCAGCCAACCCCAGCTTGTCCACCAGCCAAACAGCCCGTGCTTCAGCCTGAAGAATTAAAGAAACCAAATAGGATACATACTGGATTAACACTTCGATTTTCCGTTCAGGGTTGTGGAAGAATGCTCCATGGGCAACAACATTTGCATCGACAACAGGGTTGTAGCTTGTAAGCTGCATCACATGAAGCAATCAGACATCAAGAAAAGAGAAAGTTATAGCTGCCAGGTCTGGCACTGGAAACCACAACACCATCCAAAGCTGACAACAGCCAAGAGTTTGTGTTCCTCGCTACCTACAGCGGCACGGTGGACCTAAAAACTGTCCAAATTTTTCTATGGAAAAGCAAATCACTACGACACTTCCAAACCAATCAAATGAATGCAAACACAATATGCACTGAAACTTCAGAGTGCCAAATAGCCAGCAAGAACTGAATTAAAGCGGAAGGGTATAAACCATGGTAAAAAATCAGTTCTTAACGGATTGGCAAACCAAACTGCTCTACCAAATTCACAATCACAGAACACATGCATTTCGGTCTCCGCAAGCCCACATATAGATTTTTTTAAATATGAATAGAGAAATTAGAAGCTCTTTGAACCTAAAGGAAGTGCATATCATGAACAATATGTTTGCTTCCGTAATATGACTAGTGTAACTCCATCAAACGATGTTCACTGTCTGACAATATTAGAAGAACCTCAAATTTCAGTAATATCTGTTGGTGTTGAGGTGCAGGGGAAGGGGACGCTAACGTCGAGGGACTGCGGGCGAGGTACTTCCCAACTTTTTATAAATGATAGAACATGTCCTGTT
Source organism: Lolium rigidum (assembly GCF_022539505.1). Classification (NCBI taxonomy): domain Eukaryota; kingdom Viridiplantae; phylum Streptophyta; class Magnoliopsida; order Poales; family Poaceae; genus Lolium; species Lolium rigidum. Next base: position 30,617,521 of record NC_061511.1, on the reverse strand, counting down.
TCGTAAGTTACAGAAAAGCAAATGCATCGACCACGAAGAACAGTGAAAAAATAAAATCCTAGCATTACCCAAGCACTATCTGTTTGTACTTTTTCTTTATAGCCGGTTACACTTTTTTCCTGAACCTGCTTGTACTGCTGAACGAAGGGAAATAGTGTGAGCAGAAGAGGGCGCTGGAGCGATGATAGCGGAAGTCACCGGAACTGAGAGCGCCGGAGAATTAGCCACAATTAAATTGCAATAATTTTTCAGTGTCAATGGAAACTGCTCAGGACGCTCGCAACTAATCATTATGCAAAAAACAACCATAGGAGCATGTCTCGCTGATGCACATACTGCCAGTAAAATCGTGAAACCTTTTACAAAAAAAAAAATCTGCACCTTGTTAACTGAATGGGTGCACTCTCCATCAGTGTAGTTCTGTCTGTTGTGTTGCTTGTAGCTGTGTATCTGTACTGTCTATTACCTGCGCTTCTTATCTCAACACCATGTACTGCCGAACTCAATTGATTTCTGCAGGAGAAAAGAGAGCAGCTCCGTTCATGGCTGCCCGCGCCCGATTACGACGGTGGATAAAATTCTCCACACGCATGGCGGCCGAGGAGTTGCCCAACATTCTGAATTTCTCTTGCATACTAACTACATGATGCTACTTGTGGGGAGGCCGGTAGGCCATGGAAGTTCAGAGCAACCGGCCGGCACAACGCGTGAAGGAAGTCCAACCCTCGTGTCTCGGCAAGTACAACCATTTGCAGGAAACAAAATTCATCGCCTAGCTCGCATGCCTCATCGGCCGTCGGGTGGATGGTTCTTGCGGGGCAGCGGTCCTCGAGGTCGTTACAGGACACGAGCAGCCATGGCGACAAAAGAGATGAGCTGGAGGGGCTTCATGGGAGGAGAGGCCGGGGTCAACGACCAAAAAGAGCAGGGGAGGCAAGGTAATTAGGGGGCTTGGCCTGCGTCGCCCGCGAGGAAGAAGGTCGTTCGCCCACACCGGTTGAAGCAGACCCTCGGCACTGCAGTTTACAGGCGGCGCTGGATCGCGCGGCGGCGGCGGAAGTTCCAGGCGGCGCTAGATGGTGCGGCGGCGGGTGAGGAGCTTGGGGAAGTGGACAGGCGCGGGTGAGGAGCTTGGGGAAGGGGAGAGGCGCGTGCGAAGAGGGGGTGGTGCCGTGGTGGCGAGCGGATAGTGGGGCGGCGGCGCGCGGCGCGCGGCCGGCCGGCCGGCGAGGAGCACGGGGTGGGATGCGTGGGGAGGATTGGATGGGGATGGGTTCGTACGGGTGGGTAGACGAAGCTGGTTTTTTTTTCTCGATCCCGTCCGCCCGCACCTATATAGGGTGGATGGTGCTCAGAATATTATTCTGAGCACCGGTTGCAAAATAGTGCAACCCTATATATATATATATATATATATATATATATATATATATATAGTGCAGGCAATGAACGAGATGGGGTAGAAATTAATAAATCACTTACAGAACGTAGCAACTGATGATAGATTTGTCGAGCTCGCGCAGATTGAACAGCTGGAACAATTCACTATGATGAATTGTTATATAGTAATGTTTGAAGTGATGCTCATGTCTAACTTCCACATAAATATAGTCTTTGGCGTTTTTAAGTTTTATGTAACCCTTGTACCAATTTAGCAGACCTGTGATTTGTCGAGGTAGATCCTCTTCTGCGCGAGCTCGACGAGAGGCCCATTCGGCACATATGTAAATACTACGTCCTTCATTGGCGCCTCATCAAGGCCTAACACTCGCACGAAGAGTGATACCTAAGTTGGCCGCTTGTTCTGCGGCACTCGTTACGGTCAATCCCTGTGCTGCCGCAGCTGCTATGATATCGGGGGCATCCGGACCGGCGGCTTTCACTATGAGCGGGGCAATCGATTGTTTACTTTGTTCCCCGAGCTGGGCAACTCGTTTCCCGCTTTTTGTACTTGCATTCTTTCTTGGCCTCCTCCAAGGCTTTCTTCTCCTGCTTCTCCGCCCGCTCTTTCTTCTCCTTCAACATGAGTGCCTGCCTACGAAGTTCACGTGCATAGTCGTCAGGAAGATTCTTCGCGGCTTGGGACGGTGTGCTCAAAAATGACTTAGCCCACTTCTTTTGCTCATCAGAAAATACTGGCTTGGGCTCGGGCTCTCTTTTCTTCTTGCAGTCCGCCTTCCATTTCTCATAATCAGCAGTCGCGGCCGCGTTGACTTCCTCGGCACTACGTTTCCAAGGCCTTGTCGGGAGAGGCTTCAGTGATGGATCCGGTACCTTTGTGGTCTTAGGTACATAAGGGTCCGGGTTGATAGTCCAGGACTGCTTCTGCTTCTTCGCCGGAGGTGGATTGGGGGGCGGCGTCTGCTTTCCCGCCCGGGGCGGACTGGGGGCGGCGGCTGCTTACCCGCCGGAGGTGAATTGGGGGGCGGCGTCGGCTCACGTGAAGGAGGTGTAGGTGAAGCACCACCACCACCACCATCGCCGCCACCGCCACCACCACCGCCGCCACCGCCACCACCACCGTAGGGGGGTGGACTTGTTTGCCTTGGCGCCTTGCCTGGAAACTTGATAAACTTCTTTTGCCATAGAATGAAATGGCGTTTGACATCTCCAAGTCTTCTATCCCCTTCAGGTGTAGCAATGTCAATCTCCAGGTCCTCAAACCCTGGGACTATGTCCTCCACCGTTACACGAGCATAGCCATCTTGAATGGGCTTGTTGTGGTGGAGTGCTCCAGGTTCGCATGGTAAAGCACTGCCGATGGCTACCTTCATGGACATGTTCCCAGTTGGATAATACAGATGACATTCTTTCGTCTCCTTTACATCGTCAACGGGGTAACGAGGAGGCTTCGGTGCAGTAATTTCGATCGCCGGAGGCTCCGGTGCAGTAATCTCGATCGTCGGTGCATGTGCACTAGCCGGCGGGGCCTCCGTGGAAGCCACGCTGCTTCTCTGCTGCTGGCTTCCGAGATCCACTGGATGATCTTCATGCTTGCGCCCGAGCTGCATCTCTTTCTTGTACTAGTACACTCACGGTTTTCTTCATCTCATCCATTTCCGATGCCAACCGCGCCACAACATCTGCATCCCGATCCATCTTTCTCTTACGGCTTCTGTAACCGTACGGGTCATCGTTCTGGGAGAACCCTATTTTCCACGGAATGTGCCCCATGCCTCGTACACGTCCTCCGTGTTCAGGATTCCCGAGGGCTTTTGTCAGCGCGTCGTTCTCTCTGTTGAACTTGATCTTCCCCTCTTGAGCATCCCTCATTGCGTTAATAAGGGCTTGGGTGGGTTTAATTATTTTGCCCCGGTAAACACACTCCCCCATGCCCGTACCACCAGCTTTTGGCCCTTGGGTCCCATCCCTCCGTACCTGGACGGATTCCTCGCGCCCTCAGCTCGTTCTCCATCTTCTCCCACCTAGGCTCCCAAAGGCGATACCCTCCTGGCCCCATAATATGATTGTACTCCTTCTTAGCCGCATTTTCCTTATTTTTTCGATATTTGAATGAACTGCTCCGATTTCTTTTGCTTCACAAATTCTGGCCAATCATGTTTCAGTTTCTCATATTGTCCTTTGAAATCCGGAGTCTTGTTCTCGTTGACATAGTCACGGGCTAGATTTTGCTTGAATTTCCGGAATGCGTCAGCCATCTTATGAAGAGCGAACTGTTTGACTAGCCTCCTCCTCTCCTTGTTTTCCTCAATCTTGTTACCCTCCTCATCGAATTTGTTGTATTCCGGAGGTAGAACGAAATGTTCCATAAGCTTTGTGAAGCAATCTTTTTTTGTTCTCTTATCGACAAAAGTGAAACCAATTCGTGCCTTCTTTGGCTCATTCCACTCCTGGACGGTGATCGAGACGTTGTCTCTAACAACGGCTCCGCATTGGTTGATAACTTGGTGGCATTCTTGCGGGGCTCCAGCGGCCCGCCGGTTGCACTGTCGACAACATCGATGGTACATGTTTCTCCTTGTTTCATCGTCTTGGTTGCGCCACGCTTTGACGACGTACTCGATTGTTTTGACGATCCGCCGAGGGCTAAAATAAGAAAGAGAGTCGCGCGCGTTAGTACACACATATTTATTCAAACCAGTTAGTTTGTATCACCAGAGGCTCAATGTATATATATACCTCAGCGCCGGAGGTGGTTGCTACTTCCAATGGAAGATCGTCGTTTATCGACGTTTGTTCGGCATCATCTTGCTGACGGCCTTCATCTTGACCGTCAAGGTTCAGATAAGAAGAGATATCATCTTCTTATTGTTCGGTCGGCACATAAAGAATATCGCCGTTTATGATGCCGAACATATGGTCTTCAGCGTCCGGATCATAGTTGTCCATAATCGGGTCAACTCTATCGTCCGCCATATGTTAGTCCTGAAAACATGTAGTAAAAACTAATTAATTTGGCGGTGGCAAAAGGAGAGAGGGCGGTGGCGGTGGCGAAAGAGGGGTGGCGGTGGCGGTGGCGAAAGGGGGGCGGCGGTGGCAAAAGGAGAGAGGGCGGTGGTGGTGGCGAAAGGGGGGCGGCGGTGGCGGTGGCGCCGCCCCCTCGCCGCCCGCTCTGTATACACGCGGGGTTAGTGTGTTTCTGTCTCTCCTCTATATACGGAGGGGGCGGCGAGGGGGGCGGCGCACCTCAAGTACAATTTAAGTTTAATTTATTTAGAACTATATTTTTAAGTTACATAGAACTATTTGAATTAAAAACAATTAAGTTTACAAAATTTTAAGTTACAATTTTGATTAACAAATTTGAAGTTAAATATTTTGTTAAGTTTAAATTTTTGTTAATATTATATATTCATTTTAAGTTATTTTTTTGCTAAGTTATTTTGTTAAGTTAAAAAAACAAAAAAAACGAAAAAAATGAGAGATCAAGGCAGGGGCGCCGTGTATCTGGCGCGCCCCGCCCTCTCTCTCCCGCGCGCGGCGCGGCCGGTACACGTACGGTGGGCGGCGGCGGAGGTGGCAGGCGAAACGGCGGGGCGGCGGAGGCGATAGCGGCGGCGACGAAACGGCGGGGCGGCGCGCGCGGTGGTACGGCGCGCGGCCCGGTGTGCTGCGCGGGAAGTGAGAAGGGCGCGGCGGTCGACGGCGGTGATACGCGTACAGCACACGTCCGTTGGGAACCCCAAGAGGAAGGTGTGATGCGTACGGCGGCAAGTTTTCCCTCAGAAAGAAACCAAGGTTTATCGAACCAGGAGGAGCCAAGAAGCACGTCTAAGGTTGATGGCAGCGGGATGTAGTGCGGCGCAACACCAGGGATTTCGGCGCCAACGTGGAACCTGCACAATGATGACCCACAAGTATAGGGGATCGC
>NC_061511.1:30523115-30612089 GCF_022539505.1 Lolium rigidum | reverse complement strand
GATCTACAACATCATCGTCATTCATTAAATGTTTTCTCAACCAACTGCCGAAAGTCTCCATGTGGGCCTGATATGTCTCCGACGTATCGATAATTTCTTATGTTCTATGCCATATTATTGATGATACCTACATGTTTTATGCACACTTTATGTCATATTCGTGCATTTTCTGGAACTAACCTATTAACAAGATGCCGAAGTGCCAGTTCCTGTTTTCTGCTGTTTTTGGTTTCCGAAATCCTAGTAACGAAATATTCTCGGAATTGGACGAAACGAAGACCCAGGGGCCTATTTTGCCACGAACCTTCCAGAAGACCGAAGAGCATACGAAGTGGGGCCACGAGGTGGCGACACCACAAGGCGGCGCGGCCAAGGAGGGGCCCGCGCTGCCCTATGGTGTGGGCCCCTCATCAGGCCCCCGACTCTGCCCTTCCGCCTACTTAAAGCCTCCGTCGCGAAACCCCTGATAAAAAGAACCACGGTACGGAAAACCTTCCAGAGCCGCCACCATCGCGAAACCAAGATCTGGGGGATAGGAGTCTCTGTTCCGGCACCCTGCCGGAGCGGGGAAGTGCCCCCGGAAGGCTTCTCCATCGACACCGCTGCCATCTCCACCGCCATCTTCATCACCGCTGCTGCTCCCATGAGGAGGGAGTAGTTCTCCATAGAGGCTCGGGGCTGTACCGGTAGCTATGTGGTTCATCTCTCTCCTATGTGCTTCAATACAATAATCTCATGAGCTGCCTTACATGATTGAGATTCATATGATGATGCTTGTAATCTAGATGTCACTATGCTAGTCAAGAGAGTTTTACTTATGTGATCTCCGGAGACTCCTTGTCCCACGTGTGTAAAGGTGACAGTGTGTGCACCGTGTGGGTCTCTTAGGCTATATTTCACAAAATACTTACTCACTGTTATGAATGGCGTAGTGAAGTGCTTATTTATATCTCTTTATGATTGCAATATGTTTTGTATCACAATTTATCTATGTGCTACTCTAGTGATGTGTTATTAAAGTAGTTTTATTCCTCCTGCATGGTGTAATGGTGACAGTGTGTGCATCCGTGTTAGTACTTGGCGTATGCTATGATCATGATCTCTTGTAGATTGTGAAGTTAACTATTGCTATGATAGTATTGATATGATCTATTCCTCCTACGTGGCGTGAAGGTGACAGTGTGCATGCTATGTTAGTACTTGGTTTAGTCGTGTCGATCTTTCTTGCACTCTAAGGTTATTTAAATATGAACATTGAATTGTGGAGCTTGTTAACTCCGGCATTGATAAAGTTTCAAGTGGGATGGGATTTTCCAATTATCCCGTGTCCCATCCCATCCCACTAATCCTACTTATCCCTCTAACAAAACGAACAAATCCCGTACGGGCTACCTGGGACGAGCCCACCCTAGCCCACGGATAGCCGCCCAGTCCCTCTGGACTCTCCAGCCTCGATCGAACAGTACTCAGAGCGAACCCTCTCAGAGCCGCACCCGCACGGCCGCATGATACGTCTCCGACGTATCGATAATTTCTTATGTTCCATGCCACATTATTGATGTTATCTACATGTTTTATGCACACTTTATGTCATATTCGTGCATTTTCTGGAACTAACCTATTAACAAGATGCCGAAGTGCCAGCTGCTATTTTCTGCTGTTTTTGGTTTCAGAAATCCTAGTAAGGAAATATTCTCGGAATTGGACGAAATCAAAGCCCAGGGGCCTATTTTTCCACGAAGCTTCCCGAAGTCCGAAGACGAGACGAAGAGGGGCCACGGGGTGGCCAAACCCTAGGGCGGCGCGGCCCCACCCCTGGCCGCGCCGGCCTATGGTGTGGGCCCCCCGTGCCGCCTCTTGACTTGCCCTTCCGCCTACTTAAAGCCTCCGTGACGAAACCCCCGCACCGAGAGCCACGATACGGAAAACCTTCCGGAGACGCCGTCGCCGCCGATCCCATCTCGGGGATCCAGGAGATCGCCTCCGGCACCCTGCCGGAGAGGGGAATCATCTCCCGGAGGACTCTACGCCGCCATGGTCGCCTCCGGTGTGATGTGTGAGTAGTCTACCCCTGGACTATGGGTCCATAGCAGTAGCTAGATGGTTGTCTTCTCCCCATTGTGCTATCATTGTCGGATCTTGTGAGCTGCCTAACATGATCAAGATCATCTATCTCGTAATTCTATATGTTGCGTTTGTTGGGATCCGATGAATAGAGAATACTTGTTATGTTGATTATCAAAGTTATGCTTATGTGTTGTTTATGATCTTGCATGCTCTCCGTTACTAGTAGATGCTCTGGCCAAGTAGATGCTTGTAACTCCAAGAGGGAGTACTTATGCTCGATAGTGGGTTCATGCCTGCATTGACACCTGGGACAGATGACGTAAAGTTCTAAGGTTGTGATGTGCTGTTTCCACTAGGGATAAAACATTGATGCTATATCTAAGGATGTAGTTGTTGATTACATTACGCACCATACTTAATGCAATTGTCTCGTTGCTTGCAACTTAATACTCGGAGGGGGTTCGGATGATAACCCGAAGGTGGACTTTTTAGGCATAGATGCAGTTGGATGGCGGTCTATGTACTTTGTCGTAATGCCCAATTAAATCTCACTATACTCATCATGATATGTATGTGCATTGTCATGCTCTCTTTATTTGTCAATTGCCCAACCGTAATTTGTTCACCCAACATGCTGTTCGTCTTATGGGAGAGACACCTCTAGTGAACTGTGGACCCCGGTCCAATTCTCTTTACTCGAAATACAATCTATCGCAATACTTGTTTTACTCGTTTTCTCTCGCAAACAATCATCTTCCACACAATACGGTTAATCCTTTGTTACAGCAAGCCGGTGAGATTGACAACCTCACTGCTTTCGTTGGGGCAAAGTACTTTGGTTGTGTTGTGCAGGTTCCACGTTGGCGCCGGAATCCCCGGTGTTGCGCCGCACTACATCTCGCCGCCATCAACCTTCAACGTGCTTCTTGACTCCTACTCGGTCCGATTAAACCTTGCTTTCTTACCGAGGGAAACTTGCCGCTGTCCGCATCACACCTTCCTCTTGGGGTTCCCAACGGACGCGTGTCGAACGAAAAGACAATACGTCAACCACGCGCATCAAGCAAATTTCGGCGCCGTTGCCGGGGAGATCAAGACACGCCTGCAAGGGAGTCTCCACTTCTCAATCTCTTTACTTTGTTTTTGTCTTGCTTAATTTTATTTACTACTTTGTTTGCTGCACTAAATCAAAATACAAAAAAATTAGTTGCTAGCTTTACTTTATTTGCTATCTTGTTTGCCATATCAAAAACACAAAAAAATTAGTTTACTTGCATTTACTTTATCTAGTTTGCTTTATTGTCTTGTACTCAATATTAAAAATACAAAAAAATATATTTAGTTACTTTTTGTTACCATGTCTAGCTCTGAACCTGTTACTTCTTCGCCCGAAGAATTAGTCTTCACTTTTAAACAAGGGGATGAGGAGAGTTTTAAGGATGCTTGGTCTAGAATTTTTACTTCTTATCGTGAAACCGAACCTCAAATGACTCTAAGTTTGCTCCTTAGTAATTTTTATTTTGGTCTTATGGTTCGCTATAGATATGCTTTGGATACTTTAGTGGGAGGAGATTTCCTCCATTGCAATGGGGATCAAGCTTTTAATGCCATAAAGAAGTTGGTTGCATCACATGATTCAGCTAATAATTTTGATTCAGCCCTTATCAGCATTCATAATAGATTAAATACTCTTGAGACAAGTGCATCTCGCTTAAATGAAAATTATGGATACATTCGTAACCGTCTTGATCAAGTTTTAGTGAACTCTGAACTTTCATTATGGGATCCTGCTGTTAAAATTGTTATCGGTGATCGAACTCTTCATGCCTACCGTGATATTATGTATGAATTTTGCCTTATGCCTGAAAGCATTTATAAATCTTTGAAACTTTGGGGAGTCGAAGAAGGAGGAGAAGAGATAACTCTCATTGATAACTCTATTATAATTCCTAAGGGAGTAGCTGCAGGTGTGCATACAACCATACTTGGAAGAACAATATCCATTGATTATCTTGTTATTGAAACAGGAAAAATCATACTCGGGAGATCCCTCGTTGAAACTATTGGGAGCAAGTCATTGATGTGGGAAAAGGCACTCTGAAATTCACCTCTATGCCAGGGGGAAATCATATATTCCCTAAACCAAAGGGAAGGAAAAACAATAAGAAAGGTAAGGGTAAAGCCCAAGGTAAGGTTGACGCACCACCCTTCGATAATACTTGATATACACTTTCTGCGCCTAGCTGAAAGGCGTTAAAGAAAAGCGCTTATGGGAGACAACCCATGTTTTTACCTACAGCACTTTGTTTTTATTTTGTGTCTTGGAAGTTGTTTACTACTGTAGCAACCTCTCCTTATCTTAGTTTTGTGTTTTGTTGTGCCAAGTTAAGCCGTTGATAGAAAAGTAAGTACTAGATTTGGATTACTGCGCAGTTCCAGATTTCTTTGCTGTCACGAATCTGGGTCCACCTCCCTGTAGGTAGCTCAGAAAATTATGCCAATTTACGTGAGTGATCCTCAGATATGTACGCAACTTTCATTCAATTTGAGCATTTTCATTTGAGCAAGTCTGGTGCCATTTTAAAATTCGTCAATACGAACTGTTCTGTTTTGACAGATTCTGCCTTTTATTTCGCATTGCCTCTTTCGCTATGTTGGATGAATTTCTTTGATCCACTAATGTCCAGTAGCATTATGCAATGTCCAGAAGTGTTAAGAATGATTGTGTCACCTCTGAATATGTCAATTTATATTGTGCACTAACCCTCTAATGAGTTGTTTCGAGTTTGGTGTGGAGGAAGTTTTCAAGGATCAAGAGAGGAGTATGATGCAACATGATTAAGGAGAGTGAAAGCTCTAAGCTTGGGGATGCACCCGGTGGTTCACCCCTGCATATATCAAGAAGACTCAAGCGTCTAAGCTTGGGGATGCCCAAGGCATCCCCTTCTTCATCGACAACATTATCAGGTTCCTCCCCCGAAACTATATTTTTATTCCATCACATCTTATGTGCTTTTTCTTGGAGCGTCGGTTTGTTTTTGTTTTTTGTTTTGTTTGAATAAAATGGATCCTAGCATTCACTTTATGGGAGAGATACACGCTCCGCTGTAGCTTATGGACAAGTATGTCCTTGGTTTCTACTCATAGTATTCATGGCGAAGTTTCTCCTTCGTTAAATTGTTATATGGTTGGAATTGGAAAATGATACATGTAGTAATTGCTATAAATGTCTTGGGTAATGTGATACTTGGCAATTGTTGTGCTCATGTTTAAGCTCTTGCATCATATGCTTTGCACCCATTAATGAAGAAATACATAGAGCATGCTAAAATTTGGTTTGCATATTTGGTTTCTCTAAGGTCTAGATAATTTCTAGTATTGAGTTTGAACAACAAGGAAGACGGTGTAGAGTCTTATAATGTTTTCAATATGTCTTTTATGTGAGTTTTGCTGCACCGGTTCATCCTTGTGTTTGTTTCAAATAAGCCTTGCTAGCCTAAACCTTGTATCGAGAGGGAATACTTCTCATGCATCCAAAATACTTGAGCCAACCACTATGCCATTCGTGTCCACCATACCTACCTATACTACATGGTATTTTCCCGCCATTCCAAAGTAAATTGCTTGAGTGCTACCTTTAAAATTCCATCATTCACCTTTGCAATATATAGCTCATGGGACAAATAGCTTAAAAACTATTGTGGTATTGAATATGTAATTATGCACTTTATCTCTTATTAAGTTGCTTGTTGTGCGATAACCATGTTCACCGGGGAACGCCATCAACTCATTGTTGAATTTCATGTGAGTTGCTATGCATGTTCGTCTTGTCTGAAGTAAGGGCGATCTACACTGAGTTGAATGGTTTGAGCATGCATATTGTGAGAGAAGAACATTGGGCCGCTAACTAAAGCCATGATTCATGGTGGAAGTTCCAGTTTTGGACAAACATCCTCAAATCTCTAATGAGAAAAGAATTAATTGTTGTCAAATGCTTAAAGCATTAAAAGAGGAGTCCATTATCTCGTTGTCTATGTTGTCCCGGTATGGATGTCTAAGTTGAGAATAATCAAAAGCGAGAAATCCAAATGCGAGCTTTCTCCTTAGACCTTTGTACAAGGCGGCATAGAGGTACCCCTTTGTGAAACTTGGTTAAAGCATATGTATTGCGGTGATAATCCAGGTAGTCCAAGCTAATTAGGACAAGGTGCGGGCACTATTGGTACACTATGCATGAGGCTTGCAACTTATAAGATATAATTTACATGATGCATATGCTTTATTACTACCGTTGACAAAATTGTTTCATGTTTTCAAAATCAAAGCTCTAGCACAAATATAGCAATCGATGCTTTTCCTCTATGAGGACCATTCTTTTACTTTCAATGTTGAGTCAGCTTCACCTATTTCTATCCACCTCAAGAAGCAAACACTTGTGTGAACTGTGCATTGATTCCTACATACTTGCTTATTGCACTTATTATATTACTCTATGTTGACAATATCCATGAGATATACATGTTACAAGTTGAAAGCAACCGCTGAAACTTAATCTTCTTTTGTGTTGCTTCAATACCTTTACTTTCAATTATTGCTTTATGAGTTAACTCTTATGCAAGACCTATTAATGTTTGTCTTGAAGTGCTATTCATGAAAAGTCTTTGCTTTATGATTCACTTGTTTACTCATGTCATACATATTGTTTTGATCGCTGCATTCACTACATATGCTTTACAAATAGTATGATCAAGATTATGATGGCATGTCACTTCAGAAATTATCTGTGTTATCGTTTTACCTGCTCGGGACGAGCATAACTAAGCTTAGGGATGCTGATACGTCTCCGACGTATCGATAATTTCTTATGTTCCATGCCACATTATTGATGTTATCTACATGTTTTATGCACACTTTATGTCATATTCGTGCATTTTCTCGGAACTAACCTATTAACAAGATGCCGAAGTGCCGCTTGTCGTTTTCTGCTGTTTTTGGTTTCAGAAATCCTAGTAAGGAAATATTCTCGGAATTGGATGAAATCAAAGCCCAGGGGCCTATTTTTCCACGAAGCTTCCGAAGTCCGAAGACGAGACGAAGAGGGGCCACGGGGTGGCCAAACCCTAGGGCGGCGCGGCCCCACCCTCGGCCGCGCCGGCCTATGGTGTGGGCCCCCGTGCCGCCTCTTGACTTGCCCTTCCGCCTACTTAAAGCCTCCGTGACGAAACCCCCAGTACCGAGAGCCACGATACGGAAAACCTTCCAGAGACGCCGTCGCCGCCGATCCCATCTCGGGGGATCCAGGAGATCGCCTCCGGCACCCCGCCGGAGAGGGGAATCATCTCCCGGAGGACTCTACGCCGCCATGGTCGCCTCCGGTGTGATGTGTGAGTAGTCTACCCCTGTACTATGGGTCCATAGCAGTAGCTAGATGGTTGTCTTCTCCCCATTGTGCTATCATTGTCGGATCTTGTGAGCTGCCTAACATGATCAAGATCATCTATCTGTAATTCTATATGTTGCGTTTGTTGGGATCCGATGAATAGAGAATACTTGTTATGTTGATTATCAAAGTTATGCTTATGTGTTGTTTATGATCTTGCATGCTCTCCGTTACTAGTAGATGCTCCGGCCAAGTAGATGCTTGTAACTCCAAGAGGGAGTACTTATGCTCGATAGTGGGTTCATGCCCGCATTGACACCGGGACGAGTGATGTAAAGTTCTAAGGTTGTGTTGTGCTCGTTGCCACTAGGGATAAAACATTTATGCTATGTCTAAGGATGTAGTTGTTGATTACATTACGCACCATACTTAATGCAATTGTCTCGTTGCTTGCAACTTAATACCGGAGGGGGTTCGGATGATAACCCGAAGGTGGACTTTTTAGGCATAGATGCAGTTGGATGGCGGTCTATGTACTTTGTCGTAATGCCCAATTAAATCTCACTATACTCATCATGATATGTATGTGCATTGTCATGCTCTCTTTATTTGTCAATTGCCCAACTCGTAATTTGTTCACCCAACATGCTGTTCGTCTTATGGGAGAGACACCTCTAGTGAACTGTGGACCCCGGTCCAATTCTCTTTACTGAAATACAATCTACTGCAATACTTGTTTTACTGTTTTCTCTCCAAACAATCATCTTCCACACAATACGGTTAATCCTTTGTTACAGCAAGCCGGTGAGATTGACAACCTCACTCGTTTCGTTGGGGCAAAGTACTTTGGTTGTGTTGTGCAGGTTCCACGTTGGCGCCGGAATCCCTGGTGTTGCGCCGCACTACATCTCGCCGCCATCAACCTTCAATGTGCTTCTTGACTCCCTACTTGGTCCGATTAAACCTTGGTTTCTTACTGAGGGAAACTTGCCGCTGTGCGCATCACACCTTCCTCTTGGGGTTCCCAACGGACGCGTGTCGAACGAAAAGGCAATACGTCAACCACGCGCATCACCGCACCGCAGCTGCTCTTGCCTGGCCGGAGGCATCCGCCGCCGCCGCCCCGCCTCCCGGTCACCGCCGCCGCCGTCTCCCGGTCTCCGCGCCTCTGCCGCCGTCTCCCGGTCTCCGCGCTGCCGCCAACGCCTCCCTAGGTCTCTCCGCCGCCGCCCCCCTTGTTCCTCTTCTCGCTGACGGGCGAAACAGAATCGCGTCGCCTCGGAAGGGGCAGGCCTGATCGAGCGGAGCGACGATCTGCTGGGGTGGCGTGGCACTTGGCCCAGCGAGCCGGAGATGGTGGCAGGGACGGAGCTCCTGCGGGTGGTGGGATTTGAGTGGGACAATCGGGACATCCCATGGAAGCCCCCTTAGTTTGTACGTCGGTGGGATAAAAGGATGTAGGGACAGCGGGATAACCGGTGATTAACTTAGCGGGAGGCGGACGTCCCAGACCCATCCCACCTGAAATCCTAGGCATTGAGGGTTCGTGTAATCCTATGCAATGTGTTCATCATCCAACAAGAGTGTAGAGTATGCATTTATCTATTCTGTTATGTGATCAATGTTGAGAGTGTCCACTAGTGAAAGTCTAATCCCTAGGCCTTGTTCCTAAATATCGCTATCGCTGCTTGTTTACTTGTTTCATTGCGTTACTACTGCTGCGTTACTACTCGCTTGTTTACTGTCCTGGGCAAAGCACTTTTCTGGTGCCGTTGCTACTACTTATTCATACCACCTGTATTTCACTATCTCTTCGCCGAACTAGTGCACCTATTGGGTGTGTTGGGGACACAAGAGACTTCTTGCTTTGTGGTTGCAGGGTTGCTTGAGAGGGATATCTTTGACCTCTTCCTCCCTGAGTTCGATAAACCTTGGGTGATCCACTTAAGGGAAACTTGCTGCTGTTCTACAAACCTCTCGCTCTTGGAGGCCCAACACTCGTCTACAAGAATAGAAGCTCCCGTAGACATCAAGCACTTTTCACGGCGCCGTTGCCGGGGAGGAAAGGTAAAAAGGCACTCATACTCCGGTTCCGGGTAACGGTACTTTTCTCGGCGCCGTTGTGTTTGTGCTCGAAGCTATTTCCTTTAGATCCTGCAATTGCATCTTTTTGTTTCTTGTTTACACTAGTTTGGCATAATGGACAACAATGAGCTTCTTATTCTATTTCCTGATTTAAAACATGGATTGTTTGATGCGAAAATTAAAAAACCTATGAAATCTTATTTGCATGCTGGTAGTAATATTAGTATGAACGCTTTGAACACAATTGTTGATAATAATGTAGAAAGTTCTAAGCTTGGGGAAGCTGGTTTTCATGATCTTTTTAGTCCCCCAAGCATTGAGGAGAAAATTTTCTTTGATGATACTTTGCCTCCTATTTATGATGATTATAATAGTGGTCTTTTGGTACAACCTACTATGGAGAGTAAATTTTATTGTGATTATACTATGCCTCCTACACTTGATGAAAATAATAATGATAGCTACTATGTTGTATTTGCTCCTACTACAATTAATAAGAATAACTATGCTTATGTTGGGAGTAGTAATAATTTTATGCATGAGACTCATGATAAGAATGCTTTATGTGATAGTTATATTGTTGAGTTTGCTCATGATGCTACTGAAAGTTATTATGAGAGAGGAAAATATGGTTGTGGAAATTTTCATGTTACTAAAATGCCTCTCTATGTGCTGAAATTTTTGAAGCTACACTTGTTTTATCTTCCTATGCTTGTTACTTTGCTCTTCATGAACTTGTTTATTTACAAGATTCCTATGCATAGGAAGCATGTTAGACTTAAATATGTTTTGGATTTGCTTCTTGATGCTCTCTTTTGCTTCAACTACTATTTCTTGCGAGTGCATCATTAAAACTGCTGAGCCCATCTTAATGGCTATAAAGAAAGAACTTCTTGGGAGATAACCCATGTGTTTATTTTGCTACAGTACTTTGTTTTATATTTGTGTCTTGGAAGTTGTTTACTACTGTAGCAACCTCTCCTTATCTTAGTTTTGTGTTTTGTTGTGCCAAGTAAAGTCTTTGATAGTAAAGTAAGTACTAGATTTGGATTACTGCGCAGTTCCAGATTTCTTTGCTGTCACGAATCTGGGTCTACCTCCCTGTAGGTAGCTCAGAAAATTAAGCCAATTTACGTGCATGATCCTCAGATATGTACGCAACTTTCATTCAATTTGAGCATTTTCATTTGAGCAAGTCTGGTGGCCTAATAAAATCCATCTTTACGGACTGTTCTGTTTTGACAGATTCTGCCTTTTATTTCGCATTGCCTCTTTTGCTATGTTGGATGAATTTCTTTGATCCATTAATGTCCAGTAGCTTTATGCAATGTCCAGAAGTGTTAAGAATGATTGTGTCACCTCTGAACATGTTAAATTTTTATTGTGCACTAACCCTCTAATGAGTTGTTTCGAGTTTGGTGTGGAGGAAGTTTTCAAGGGTCAAGAGAGGAGGATGATATACTATGATCAAGAAGAGTGAAAGCTCTAAGCTTGGGGATGCCCCGGTGGTTCACCCCTGCATATTCTAAGAAGACTCAAGCGTCTAAGCTTGGGAATGCCCAAGGCATCCCCTTCTTCATCGACAACATTATCAGGTTCCTCCCCTGAAACTA
The DNA here is from genome assembly GCF_022539505.1 of Lolium rigidum. Lineage (NCBI taxonomy): Eukaryota > Viridiplantae > Streptophyta > Magnoliopsida > Poales > Poaceae > Lolium > Lolium rigidum. The sequence continues at coordinate 30,600,944 of NC_061511.1, read as the reverse complement.
TATTTTTATTCCGTCACATCTTATGCACTTTGCTTGGAGCGTCGGTTTGTTTTTGTTTTTTTTTGTTTGAATAAAATGGATCCTAGCATTCACTTTATGGGAGAGAGACACGCTCCTCTGTAGCATATGGACAAATATGTCCTTAGGCTCTACTCATAGTATTCATGGCGAAGTTTCTTCTTCGTTAAATTGTTATATGGTTGGAATTGGAAAATACTACATGTAGTAACTCTAAAATGTCTTGGATAATTTGATACTTGGCAATTGTTGTGCTCATGTTTAAGTTCTTGCATCATATACTTTGCACCCATTAATGAAGAAACACTTAGAGCTTGCTAATTTGGTTTGCATATTTGGTTTCTCTAGAGTCTAGATAATATCTAGTATTGAGTTTTGAACAACAAGGAAGACGGTATGGAGTCTTATAATGTTTACAATATGTCTTTTATGTGAGTTTTGCTGTACCGTTCATCCTTGTGTTTGTTTCAAATAACCTTGCTAGCCTAAACCTTGTATCGAGAGGGAATACTTCTCATGCATCCAAAATACTTGAGCCAACCACTATGCCATTTGTGTCCACCATACCTACCTACTACATGGTATTTATCCGCCATTCCAAAGTAAATTGCTTGAGTGCTACCTTTAAAATTCCATCATTCACCTTTGCAATATATAGCTCATGGGACAAATAGCTTAAAAACTATTGTGGTATTGAATATGTACTTATGCACTTTATCTCTTATTAAGTTGCTTGTTGTGCGATAACCATGTTTACGGGGACGCCATCAACTATTCTTTGTTGAATATCATGTGAGTTGCTATGCATGTCCGTCTTGTCCGAAGTAAGAGAGATCTACCACCTTTATGGTTGGAGCATGCATATTGTTAGAGAAGAACATTGGGCCGCTAACTAAAGCCATGATTCATGGTGGAAGTTTCAGTCTTGGACATATATCCTTAATCTCATATGAGAATAATAATTGTTGCCACATGCTTATGCATTAAAGAGGAGTCCATTATCTGTTGTCCATGTTGTCCCGGTATGGATGTCTAAGTTGAGAATAATCAAAAGCGAGAAATCCAAAATGCGAGCTTTCTCCTTAGACCTTTGTACGAGGCGGCATGGAGGTACCCCATTGTGACACTTGGTTAAAACATGTGCATTGCAAAGATCCGGTAGTCCAAGCTAATTAGGACAAGGTGCGGGCACTATTAGTATACTATGCATGAGACTTGCAACTTGTAAGATATAATTTACATAACTCATATGCTTTATTACTACCGTTGACAAAATTGTTTCATGTTTTCAAAATAAAAGCTCTAGCACAAATATAGCAATCGATGCTTTCCTCTTTGAAGGACCATTCTTTTACTTTTATGTTGAGTCAGTTCACCTATCTCTCTCCACCTCAAGAAGCAAACACTTGTGTGAACTGTGCATTGATTCCTACATACTTGCATATTGTACTTGTTATATTACTCTATGTTGACAATTATCCATGAGATATACATGTTACAAGTTGAAAGCAACCGCTGAAACTTAATCTTCCTTTGTGTTGCTTCAATACCTTTACTTTGATTTATTGCTTTATGAGTTAACTCTTATGCAAGACTTATTAATACTTGTCTTGAAGTACTATTCATGAAAAGTCTTTGCTTTATGATTCAGTTGTTTACTCATGTCATTACCATTGTTTTGATCGCTGCATCCACTACATATGTTTACAAATAGTATGATCAAGGTTATGATGGCATATCACTTCAGAAATTATCTTTGTTATCGTTTTACCTGCTCGGGACGAGCAAAACTAAGCTTGGGGATGCTTGATACGTCTCCGACGTATCGATAATTTCTTATGTTCTATGCCATATTATTGATGATACCTACATGTTTTATGCACACTTTATTTCATATTCGTGCATTTTCTGGAACTAACCTATTAACAAGATGCCGAAGTGCTAGTTCCTGTTTTCTGCTGTTTTTGGTTTCAGAAATCCTAGTAACGAAATATTCTCGGAATTGGACGAAACGAAGACCCAGGGGCCTTGTAAAATAAGAATTAGGAATTGATTTGGAAAGGGGCTGGTATTTTTCCAAGAAATCTCTAGCCTATTTTGCCACGAACCTTCCAGAAGACCGAAGAGCATACGAAGTGGGGCCACGAGGTGGCGACACCACAAGGCGGCGCGGCCAAGGAGGGGACCGCACCGCCCTATGGTGTGGGCCCCTCGTCAGGCCCCCGACTCTGCCCTTCCGCCTACTTAAAGCCTCCGTCGCGAAACCCCTGATAAAAAGAACCACGATACGGAAAACCTTCCAGAGCCGCCGCCATCGCGAAGCCAAGATCTGGGGAACAGGAGTCTCTGTTCCGGCACCCTGCCGGAGCGGGGAAGTGCCCCCGGAAGGCTTCTCCATCGACACCGCTGCCATCTCCACCGCCATCTTCATCACCGCTGCTCGCTCCCATGAGGAGGGAGTAGTTCTCCATCGAGGCTCGGGGCTGTACCAGTAGCTATGTGGTTCATCTCTCTCCTATGTGCTTCAATACAATAATCTCATGAGCTGCCTTACATGATTGAGATTCATATGATGATGCTTGTAATCTAGATGTCACTATGCTAGTCAAGAGAGTTTTACTTATGTGCTCTCCGGAGACTCCTTGTCCCACGTGTGTAAAGGTGACAGTGTGTGCACCGTGTGGGTCTCTTAGGCTATATTTCACAGAATACTTACTCACTGTTATGAATGGCGTAGTGAAGTGCTTATTTATATCTCTTTATGATTGCAATACTTTTTGTATCACAATTTATCTATGTGCTACTCTAGTGATGTGTTATTAAAGTAGTTTTATTCCTCCTGCACGGTGTAATGGTGACAGTGTGTGCATCCATGTTAGTACTTGGCGTATGCTATGATCATGATCTCTTGTAGATTGTGAAGTTAACTATTGCTATGATAGTATTGATATGATCTATTCCTCCTACGTGGCGTGAAGGTGACGAGTGTGCATGCTATGTTAGTACTTGGTTTAGTCGTGTCGATCTTTCTTGCACTCTAAGGTTATTTAAATATGAACATTGAATTGTGGAGCTTGTTAACTCCGGCATTGAGGGTTCGTGTAATCCTACGCAATGTGTTCATCATCCAACAAGAGTGTAGAGTATGCATTTATCTATTCTATTATGTGATCAATGTTGAGAGTGTCCACTAGTGAAAGTCTAATCCCTAGGTCTTGTTCCTAAATACGCTATCGCTGCTTGTTTACTTCGTTTTACCTGCGTTACTACCGCTTGTTTACATCGTCCCGGGCAAAGCACTTTTCTGGTGCCGTTGCTACTACTTATTCATACCACCTGTATTTCACTATCTCTTCGCCGAACTAGTGCACCTATTGGGTGTGTTGGGGACACAAGAGACTTCTTGCTTTGTGGTTGCGGTGGTTGCTTGAGAGGGATATCTTTGACCTCTTCCTCCCTGAGTTCGATAAACCTTGGGTGATCCACTTAAGGGAAACTTGCTGCTGTTCTACAAACCTCTGCTCTTGGAGGCCCAACACTGTCTACAAGAATAGAAGCTCCCGTAGACATCAGGGCCTTCCTAATCCAGGATTCAGGCTTCCCCGGGTTGTCCGAGCGTAAAATATTCTTGTGTTTCTCAAAGTACGGAGCCACCAAGCTGGAATTGGTCAGAACTGTGTGGTGTGCTTCAGTCATAGAATGTCCGTCCATACATATCGTTGATTTCCTTCCGATCGTGCCTTTTCCACTTAGTCTCCCCTCGTGCCGCGATCGAGGAAGACCAATCGGCTTAAGGTCAGGAACAAAGTCAACACAAAACTCAATTACCTCCTCATTTCCATAGCCCTTGGCGATGCTTCCTTCTCGGCCTAGCACGAGTTACTGAACATATTTCTTTAATACTCCCATGAACCTCTCGAAGGGGAACATATTGTGTAGAAATACAGGACAAAGAATGGAAATCTCTTCGACTAGGTGAACCAGGAGGTGCGTCATAATATTGAAGAAGGATGGCGGGAACACCAACTCGAAACTGACAAGACATTGGACCACATCGTTCTGTAACCGTGGTAGAACTTCTGGATTGATTACCTTTTGAGAGATTGCATTGAAGAATGCACATAGCTTCACAATGGCTACTCGAACATTTTTCGGCAGGAGCCCCCTCAAAGCAATCGTGAGACTTCAGGTTTTGGAACTTTTTCTCCGCCATGTTTATTATTCCCTTTATATTGGACGAGAATCCAGACGGGACCTTCATACTGCTCAAGCATTCAAAAAAGATGACATTCTCTTCTTTGGTCAGAGCGTAGCTGGGACGACCTTGAAACCATTCCGGATGCCGGTCATCAGGGTCTTTCAAACGTTGCCGGTCCTGCCGTGCTTCCTTTGTATCATTTGTCTTCCCATCCACGCCCAAGAAGCTTAGGAGGTTCACGCAAATATTCTTCGTAACATGCATCACGTCGATTGCGAGAGCGGACATCTAGGACTTTCCAATATTCTAGCTCCCGTAATATAGATTTATTCTTCCACATGGCTGCGTGCCCGTCAGCTCCCTTCGGAACCGATTGTCCGCCAGGACCCTTTCCAAAGATGACTTTCAAACCCTTGACCATATCAAATACCTCAGCACCAAGCAGCGTTCCGCAGTGCTTCGGCCGGTGATCTGCCTTGCCGTTATAATGCTTGCCTTTCTTTCTTACCGGATGAATTTTCGGAAGAAATCGACGATGCCCAAGGTACACGTTCTTCTTACAATTTGGCAAATGTACACTTTCAGTCCGATGTAAGCGAATGCGTGCATGCATTGTATCCCTTATTTGACAGTCCCGAAAGGTTACTAAGAGCAGAGCCAATCGTTGATGGTTACGAAAAGCAACGCTCGTAGGTGAAATTCCTCTTCTTTGTGCTCATCCCACACACGGACACCAGGTCTGCCCCACAGCTGTAAAAGTTCATCAACTAATGGGCTTAGGTACACATCGATGTCGTTGCCGGGTTGCTTCGGACCTTGGATGAGCACTGGCATCATAATGAACTTCCGCTTCATGCACAACCAAGGAGGAAGGTTGTAGATGCATAGAGTCACGGGCCAGTGTGCTATGGCTGGAGCTCGCTCGCCAAAAGGATTCATGCCATCCGTACTTAGACCAAATCTTATGTTCCTTGCGTCAGCTGCAAAATCTTTGAACTCTCTCGTCGATCTTTCTCCATTGCGTTCCATCCGCGGGGTGTCTCAACTCCCCGTCCGACTTACGGTCCTCTTTGTGCCATCGCAACAACTTGGCATGCTCTTTGTTCCTGAACAGACGTTTCAACCGTGGTATTATAGGAGCATACCACATCACCTTGGCGGGAACCCTCTTCCCGGGTTTCTCGCCCTCAACATCGTCACCAGGGTCATCGCCTTTGATCTTATAACGCAATGCAGTGCATACCGGATATTCATTCAAATTCTCGTATTCACCGCGGTAGAGGATGCGATCGTTGATGCATGCATGTATCTTCAGAACCTCTAAACCTAGAGGGCGGACAACCTTCTTTGCTTCGTACGTACCGGCGAGCAACTCGTTATTCTTTGGAAACATATTCTTCAACATTTTCAGCAAGTTTTCAAATGCCGAGTCAGCCTACACCTCGCTCGTGCCTTCCATTTCAGCAAATGCAGTGTGCAGCCCAGCTTTTTCAGACCATTATCGCATCCGGGGTACAACGACTTTCTGTGATCCTCTAACATGCGATCCAAATCCTCTCTCTCCTTTTCAGTTTCGCAGCGTCTCCGTGCATCAGCAATGGTCCGACCAAGATCATCAACGGGCTCATCACGTGCCTCTTCTTCACCTTCCCCTTCACCTTCCCCTTCACCTTCAGCATCCTCCATGAAAGTATCACCGAAATGAGCAAGATAGTTTTCATCGATGAAATCATCCCCTTCTTCATCTTCTTCCATTATAACCCCTCTTTCTCCATGCTTGGTCCAACAATTATAGCTTGGCATGAAACCATGCCGAAGCAGGTGCGAGTGAACTTCTCTTGAGGAAGAGTAACCCTTCTGATTCTTACAGATCAACACATGGACAGATAACAAAACCCTTCTCGCTTGTTCGCATTAGCCACTACGAGGAAATCTTTCAAACCCGTAGTGAACTCGCCGGAGAGTCGGTTACCGTACATCCATTGCCGATTCATCTGCATTATTATAATATAAAATATGTAATTAACCATCATGCATTTGTTAAACTAACCAGCTATAAACAATAGAAATTAAACAATGAACTACACACATGCATATTTTATCAATGACACACATGAAAGGTTCAAATTGCTAACCGCGATCGAGGAGGAAAAAATAAATGAGGAAGCTCAAGTGTGGCTCCGACACTTTATATCATATTTGTTTCATGCTCTTGGGGCATTTTATCAAACACCTTGTGTGCATAAGAGGAACCAAAAGGAAACCTACACCCCCTTGTGAAGCTTGTGAAGAGAAGTGGCACCAAATGGCTAAGTGTTGTGAGCTGAGGCCCTTTTATAGGGATGGGCCTTTAGTCCCGGTTGGCCTGACCAACCGCGACTAAAGGCCTTCGGGCCAAGCCTGAGGACCTTTAGTCGCGGTTAGCCTGTCCAACCGCGACTAAAGCCCCTCCCGTCCACCAGCTGGCCACCGAGCGCGCTGGGCCCAGGTCTTTAGTCGCGGCTCGCCACCCGAACCGCGACTAAAGACCCCATTAGTCGTGGTTCCTATATTTTGGCGACTAATGGGGCTGGACGGAAGGCCATTTTTCTACCAGTGATCACTCCGTTAAGTAAGTTTTCTTCTAATTGTCTCAATGATGTCTGCATTAAATTGTCTTGCTTTGCGCAACTAAATATCTTACTACATAATTGAGATGCCATACTTGCAAAATTCACAATTGCTATCACAACATTCTGTAGTTTGATTCTTCAGATATATACGCTTCCACTCACAGCAAATTGTCATTGCGGTTCTTGTGCGTGTAACCTAAACTCCACACAAGTCACAACCCATTCATGAATGTTTTCCCTCGTCTCTATTCTCCTCTTGCCAATCTTTTCTTATAACGCCAAATATATTGATACATCTATTTCATGTCCAGTTAAAAAAAATCTATTTCATGTTTCTTTTTTTTCCGTATGCACAAACAACACATGATTGTTGGTATTTCCGAGGAATGTTGTAACTCTGGTATTTTTATTCATATTTATGATTGCATGTATCTAGACAAAGTTGAGTCAATTAATTTGGAACGGATGGAGTTGCAGTTATTTTCTACTCTCTCTATCCCACGATATAAGATGTTTTGGCAAGCTGTTTTAGTCTTATATTATGGGACGAAAGGAGTATATTAGAATATGAGAACTTTATTATTTATGAATTGTATGAGGATTTTGTACAAAATATTTTTCTATATTTTCTTATTTCAAATTTGACACATAATAATAGTATACTTTCTCTATATGATATGATTTTCCATATCTACTTTTTTTCAAAATTAGCTACAAAAAAATTATAGGAATGTTGCACATATATAGAATTCTTTTCTTTATCCATGTAAGAATATTTTCTAAAGATAATTTATTCAGAAGTTTGATATCTAAGGATGTAGTAGAGTTCTTAAGAAAACAAAATTGCTTTTTTTCCTTTAACTTTCTTATCTAAATTTGACCATAAAATATAGTGGCATTTTTTATCCACCTAAAGAACTTTGTATTACAGTATTGGTGTAAGTTTGTAAAACAGACTTAGACAATTTGATCCATTTACATCGCTACAATCTAGACCTACCGGGATTAATTCTGGACAATTTAGCCTATGTGGAATAACTTGGTTGCTTCTTTTATTACTCCCTCTGATCCATAATAAGTGTTGTCGCTTTAGTCCAAATTTGAACTTGAACTAAAGCATTGACACTTATTACGGATCAGATGGAGTATCATTTTAATTATACAATTGATAAGTGCAAACTACATCATCTATCTTGCAATATTCCTAAAATGATCATCTCCCTTGTAATGTGAAACATTAATATATATGGTATATCCGCTGATCAACAATTACCACATGAAAAATTGAACCCATCTATTACTGACAACTCTACAATATGGTGAGTCTCGTTGCACATTGACCGGAGATCATTGAGATTCAAACATTGTTCCTTTTGAATATTTCAGTGAAGAGATGTAACTTGGAAAAAAACAATAAGATCAAGTTACTACCCAAATTAAAGACCATAAAGCCTTTGGTCATCCCTCTTAGCATAACTATAGTATCTTAAAATTACAAAAAAAATAACAGTTACATCATTTTACCCTTTTCAAAAGAAAGTTTGCCAATAGTTCCAAAATAATTCACTATTCTCCCAAGGCAGACGAGAGAATGGGTTAAACCAAGTTCAAAATATATGGTAAGTCAAAGTCTTGAATGACTTTTAGGATACATACTTAGTTAGCTACTATTTCTGCCAAGCATAAGGATAAAAGATAAGGTGGAAGAAAATCATCAAATCCTGTAGTACCAGGATAGGAAGAAGATTGGGAAATCCGTCTGAAACAGAGCCTAACTATTGCCTTACCCATCATACCTATCGATGCATCAGTTGTTCAACTTGAAATTTCTTAAACAATCTCTAGATGATGGGTCTCAGCAGCACCTCCTCACGCCGAACCTATGTGGGCCGTTGGAGGTAATTATTTGTGCCGGGAAGGTGGGTTCATGCCTTTCTTCAGTTCACCCGGGCCCTCTACCTCTTTCACTCTACCACCCCAGTTACAGAAAAAGCTCGAAAGAGTTCTATTACTGAAGAAAATGATGTATTTGGGATACATCATGTTGTGCACCTGTTCCTTACAACCTTTTTACGGAGCCGCAACGTCGTCGGACAGCCCCTTTCGAGGGGGCGGGAATCGAAGCCAAGCTAGAAAGTACGAAAGAAGTTTTCCTCTGTCTCTCTCACCATGATCACGCTAAATGTTGTTGTGACTTGACCATCATGAGCAGTACATGATGTAGGCTAGCAACATGTTGGATCAAGTTACAACAACAACAACAACAACAACAACAACAACAATAACCAAGCCTTTCAGTCCCAAATAAGTTTGGGTAGGCTAGAGTTGAAACCCATAAGATCTCGAAGCCAAGTCATGGTTCCGGAACGTGGATAGCTAACTTCCACGCAGCCCTATCCATGGCTAAATCTTTGTCGATATTTCAAACCTTTAGATCTCTCTTAACGGACTCCTCCCATGTCAAGTTTGGTCTACCACGACCCCTCTTAACATTCTCATCACGCTTTATCCGTCCGCTATGCACTGGCGCTTCCGGAGGCCTCCGTTGGATGTTGGATCAAGTTACATGGGATTTTTTTATTTCAACATGAGTGACGATTTAGCAGTAATCTTAATTTGTAATGCCTGAGTTCTCAGCGTATTTTTGCTTGGCATTTTTTAAATTTTGTTGCAGCCAAGTTGAACCTAAACTTTGTCATAATAATGATGAGCTATGTGGTCGAGGGAGGTTCTCTCTTCTATTATGTAAAAAACAATAAACATATGGGGATGAATATCTGAAAAGCTATCTTATCATTAATCCACTCCACGAATTGCCTTGCCGAATGGAGCCTTCACCAACAAAACAACTAGTGTTGTCGTTACGATAAATTAGAATTGCAGGTAAGGAAATTATTGAGCCATTGTCTGAAATAAAATCAACACGAGGAGGAATGAAGCGCAACTTTGAAAGGATGATTGAAGAATTCATATGCATGCCATGCGCATGCACAGAATCAATTTATTAATAATTCCATGCGCACCAGGTAGATATTTAGTAACCTTTATGAAAACATGGTAATAATTATGCGGTGCCATTGAACATGGACTTATACTTCATGATCTGCATGGCGTCCAAGAAGGTCAGCTTCGGGAGGACGTCGGAGGGAATGTTGTTGGCGAAGAGCGCCAAGACGGTGATCTGCAGACCGGGGTTGGGACCGCTGAAGGCGACGAGCAAGACGGCGGGCGTGACGCCAATGTTGTACTGGTAGTGGAGCAGGCCTTGGGGGAAGACCATGATGTCGCCCTTGTGGAGCGTCTTGCTGTAGACGGTGTTGGAGTCGGAGCTGATGAATGCGGCGACGATGGTGCCCTGCGTAACGAAGATGAGCTCGGTGGCGGCCGGGTGGGTGTGCAGCGGTACGGCGCCTCCCACGGCTATATCGACCCTGGCGGCTGAGATGCCCAGGCCGTTGACCCCGGGGAACTGACTGACGGTGGCCGGCGTGACAGTGGCCCTGAAGACGTTGTTGGTGTTGCCGGCGAGGGCAAGGCCATTGTAGCAGAAGTCGTCGGCACTGACGTGGGCCTTGCATGGGTATCCCGCCGGCGTGTCGCCACGGGGCAGGTCGGCGACGCAGAAGTCCTGAGTTAGGGCCATGGCGGAGAAGGGCAAGACGAGGAAGGAAAGGATCACAGGGAGCAACATTGCGCTGGCCATGGCTTGCTACTGCTGTGTGCTTCAGGTTTGCTATGTTTTGTGTGTGCTCTTGTGGTGTTTATATAGGAGAGGCGACGCTTCAGGTAACAATGTAACTTGAGCGAAATTTGGCGCGTCATGATGGCGGACTTGATGCAAAAGACGTACTGTACGTGCAAAAGTTGGCACAAGTCGGCACAAGTCGGAAAATGTCGCAACGGCATATTTTCAGAAATGCCCTCCACCATTTCCCGACATAACCCGCGGTCCTCGCTTCCTTCCCCATCTCTGGCGCCTCGCCCGTGCCTCCCGCGCCGTCGTCCGCAACCGCACCGCGCAGCTCAGGCCACCACGCCGGCCACCAGGCCCTCGCCCGCGCCGCCTGCTCCGCGCAGCCCTCGCCGGCGAACTTCATTCGTCCTCCCTCGCCCGTGTCGCCCGACCGAGCTTGCCTAGTCCTGCTCCCCAGAACCCGAGCTAGATTCGTCCCTAAGTTCGTCCGCAGTCTGCTCATCCTCCCCAAGATCGCCTGCGTGTCTTGAAGGTCCGGCGGCCCATCCATCGACCAGTTTGTTGCGGTGAGCTTGCCCTCCCTCTCTTGTGTGATTTTTTCCTCCCAATCCTCTGATTTTGTGTATGCGTAGTGCTTGATTTGGAGAACGGAAAAGGGGTCAATGTGGCTAGGGTTCATGACACGGGTTGAGTTTAGAGCGACCTGTGTTGTGAGCTCTCCCGTTCCTCTCTATGCCTGTGTGTATGAGTGTTTTGTGCAAGAACAGTCAAGGGAAAATGTGGCTATAGTTTACGATTCATTTTGGAAATTGGTGACCTTATTATGGAAGCTTCAGAAACCATCCGAGATCTTCTGGAAACAAGAAATGTTGCATCAAAGGGTTCAGTGGTCATATCATAGTGAAATCGAGTTTCTTGATTTAGTCGATATAAAATTCCCAACTTAGAAATTCTACTTGACTAAGATTCTACTTCTTCCTCAAATACTGGGAATGTGGATTCAAGTATGATATCACTATTCCACAGATCTCAAGAAAACGAATTGAACAAGTTTGATGGCTGGAAGAAGATAGGAAATATTCAAACATGTATTGCATTTCATCGATCTCACCCTTTGTTCAGTGCCGCATAAGTACTGACTTCTTGAACAGATACCGGTACCGGTCATGAAGGCTTCGCCCTTCTCAAGTCAAGTGCAGAAGCGAAATCCGTTGAGCAAGAAGCCAGTGATCCCACAACATCAAAGTGATACATATGACATATTTTAAATTAGGCTTAGTTTGTAGCTGTGAATATAGTAATGCACTTATTTATTGAGAAATATGTTCTTTCAAGTAGAGCATACTCGGTAGAAAGGAGGTGGCGGAGCTGGGAAGAGGATTAGACTTTATCGATTACTTGGACTTAGAGACCAATTATAGAAAGAAGACATAGCTGAGTGATTTTTATGGATCTAGTTTATGAGCAGCTTAACTAGAAAAGCAAGCAGAAGGAATAGAAGAATGAAATGCAGAAATAGGGGAAGGGCGGGTAGCATTTGAAAATGCCAGTTTGAGTGAGAGAGTTTCTGGCCCCCCACTTTAAGGCTGTTATTCTGCCTTTGTCTTGCTCTAAGCTACCTGACTTCCTTCCTTTGTTCTTCCATTCTACTTTGTCGGATTCTGATCATCAGTTCTTATCGATCTCATTTTAAGGACAAATCCTGATGTTGGTAAAATATACGTGTTGGATATCGAGGCTGAGATCAAGTTGGCTTTTGACTCCTTCTTCTGCTTGGACTGACATCTCCCTGGATTTCTTTGAGGGTCTTCCCAAATCATGGGGCAAAGAAGTCATATTGTTGGTGGTTCACTAAATATTCTCATTTCATTCCCCTTGCTCACCCTTATACAGTACAATCAGTCTCTCATGTTTTCATGGATAATGTTTTTAAGTGGAATGGATTGCCGTGTGAATCAGTGTGTGGAAAATTACTTGCGTTGCATGGTTTTTCAGCAACCAAGGAAGTGGGCTTCTTGGCTACCCATGGCTGAGTAGTGGTATAACACTTCGTTCCACACTTCACTAAAAAAACTCCTTTTCACGCACTGTATGGGTACCCACCACCCATGTTAAGTGAAGTAGCCCTACCTGGACCAATTGATGCTGATGCAAGCAAGTTCTTACAAGAAAAGCAAGCTTTACTGTCAAGGTTAAAGGACAATTTGGCCCAAGCTCAATCTCGCATGAAGAAATATGCTGACAAGCAGAGAAGTGAAAGATCATTTTCTGTGGGAGACATGATTTACTTAAAGCTCCAACCATATCGCCTGACTGCTTTTGGAATCTTAAATTCACTGAAGCTGATTTCTAAATACTATGGCCCTTTTCGTATATTGGATAAGATTGGCAGTCTTGGCATGCGGGTATGATGCGTGTGTCACCTGCCAACATCGGTATGTCTGCTATATTTTGTAGGGTGGTAAGTACGAAGTTCCTTAATATAGTTGTTTACAAATGGCTGGTATATATTACGATTAAACTATGGAAATCTTAATTCTGATATCCACAATTGTACTGATTATGTTTAGACAACTAAGTCTCATGTCATCGTTTTTTCTCCCCGTGCAACACATGGCCATTTTTGCTAGTTAGAACAATAAAAATATTCACGAATAACATTGGAATATTCTTGAACCGGGAATAAAGAGAAGAATAACAATGTTGATTGTGCATTTTTATTGAAGTGTGAGGTTGTAGTTGTAGAAATGATTTCACCAACTATTGGAAGTAATTTTTGTGTGTAAAGTATGTGAGAGGTACGCATGAAAATACTGCGTTCATAAACCGACTGAACTATTGAAGCCTCATCGAGTTTCACCTCACACCATGTACAAAAAGAGTGTTCCAACTCACATCGGATGCCTTGCATAACATGCGCCACCATAAATCTATATGCCTACGCACCTTGGATCACGTCAAATCTTAAGGATTTCCATTGTTCCCACAAAAAAGAAGGATTTACATCAAAACATTTGGAGAGATACACAATATGACTTATTATTTAAATTTAGAAAAAAAAGAGCTAAGGTGGTTGTTTGAGTACATGTCAGGTATATGGCCACTCAATCAAAACAACCAGGACCCCCGTAAAAAAAACGGCCATTGTCAATTTCAGAAATAGGATAACATTCTTGACGGCTGACGTAAAAGGGCAGATCTTCATTGACGGCATGGTACATACCATCAGCGTCGATAAGCTTGATACTACTGACGGATGCTGCGGTATGGCCTGACGGAATATAGCCATTTCCCATGGGCGGACTTGGTGCCGGTTTCTCGTGAAATACACATCCACCAAATCTAAGCTCCACTGGTTTATCTATCATTCCTGGAAGTAAGGAGCTTGGAAAATAACCCACTTTTTTAGGGGAACTGTTCAATCCATAATATACATGCCAATCACCAGAAAATTTGTCCTGCATGCATGGGCAAAAAATACATGTATCTATTGGCATAAGATCGTCATTTAATAATAATATTAAAAAATAAAGAAGTATAACTATTATCTCTACGCATTACATGATAAGTGGGAGTCCATACTCTAGAAGTATATAATCATTTTCCTATATATGTAAAGAGGGCTCCTAGAGTCCATGGTTCTAGAGCGATGATTTCAAATACATTCAAAATAATTTGAATATGATTTTCAATTAAATTTATATTTGTGCTATACATATGTTCAACTCTGTAAATATATAGTGAGAAGAAACTTTGAGCATATTTGGAATCTAGAATAATTGGTGGAAAGCATTAAAACCTGGCCATATACAAAATATAAAAACAATATCAATTAAAAAGCAATGGTAAAAAAACACCCATTTCGATGCATTTTTTGGCTTATAAGAAAAGGAGCAAGTTGCCAAAAATTAGAACAACCAGACACCGCCATACAGCGGGTCAAATATGCACATCAAAATCACTTCATACAGAACTACACTAACAATCCACATCCTTGTCACATTTACATAAGTTCTAAATTCCAAGTGCTTTGCAAAAGAACATGCATGTATGCGGCAATAGGGCATCAAGAACGTTAACGGGAACAACTAATGAAATCAACAAAGTAATAGATAATGATATGCATAATCCCTAAATAGTAATTGCAGCTATAAGCAATCACAATTAAATAATCTAGTTCATTTCAGAATTAATATTGTACCTTGAATATCCTTATTGTGATGGTTGGTTTATTTCCATGGATGACATCACCTGGAGCACTATTTATTGATGTCTTTTGAAATCCCGGGCAAACCATGTTAAAGCAGCCCTTGCCTGGAGATCCACCAATCTGCCATTGCAACGAAAAATCTCGTTAAGTTTTTTAAGAATTTTACCGAACTTCTACATGTGCTTTTATTATGATATTCATAGTGTGTAATGCCCAAGGTAATAGTTTACATGGCATTAATAACCTTCAATATAAAATGTGACGATTATTGTTCTAAGCTACCCGATGATGCTAATCAACATATGAAAGTCTTCGATATCATATCAAATGTATTAGAGGTGCACATTACTTTTTAGTTATTGTAAATAAAATATAAAATTCATATTCATAAATGATTAAGCACTTTGAGATACCACCTCTAGTAGTATTACTTGGAACACACATATTTTAATATCATAGAGGTTTGACTTTGCAAAAAGGAACTTACACCCCATGCGACATAAAAATGAGTATGAGAATCCTTGTACAAGCCTGGATGAATCTGTTGAAGATTGTTATAAAGTGTTAATAGTGATGTCGCACACAAATTAATAGTAACTACTATAAACTGATGGAGGACTAATTTATTCTAAGATAATCATTTGTTTTAATAAATATCATTTGGTAGTTACACAATTTTATTCATAACATTACCTCACAAAAAATTCTTAAACTAAATCTCAGATGTATGAGGTTTATGTACAGTTTTTGGAGATAAAAGGCCCCAAATAGTATGTATGTAGGCTATGGACCTAAAAAAAGGCGAGAACAAAAAATATAGAAAGAATAATCATATAGTTTATTATTGAGCCCAAATTAGAAGAACTATATATATATATACATATATACACACACACACACACACACACACACACACACACACACACACACACACACACACACACACACACACACACACACAC
The DNA here is from genome assembly GCF_022539505.1 of Lolium rigidum. Lineage (NCBI taxonomy): Eukaryota > Viridiplantae > Streptophyta > Magnoliopsida > Poales > Poaceae > Lolium > Lolium rigidum. Next base: position 30,585,250 of record NC_061511.1, on the reverse strand, counting down.
ATACACACACACATATTTAACTTACATGCCACCCAAGTTGAATTCCGTTGACAGAAGATGGTTTTCCATCTCCCCTGCTGATAACCCAAACACCACCTTCACTTAACTGTCCAGGATATAAATTGAAGCTATGAACATCTAGTGTAGCCTCAACACCATAATATCTTATATCACCTCTAGGAAGCCACCCATGATGGGCTGACTGACAAAAAAAAACAGAAGCATCAATGTTAGCAAATTCTTACATTATGTAAATGAAAATTTGTATATAGTTTAAAAAAATTAAGTGCATGACATACATAGTAATACTCACATAAGTGAATGTAGAATTATGTCTTGATGCAAGGCCCAAACTTGTCTGGATCAATTCTGGGTGAATTTCAAAGGGTGTCGTCTCTAGATGACCCACAGAAGAAAAATATCCTCTCGTGATTTGCTTGATGAGTAGCACAACAAACAACACTGTTTGATGAGTAAATTTCTCCATTGAGATACAAAGACAGAACTAGTAGCTATCGTGCCTTGTGTTATGGACTCGGCTCTCTCCATATATAGCATGAAGAAACTTGAAGCATATTTGGAAATCAAGAATAATTGGTGGCGAGCATTTAAAACATGATCGTGGATAAATATTGAAAACAAATGAAAGATATCAAAAAACCTTTAAGAAATCTTGATATTAAGAAACGAATAAATGAGGACATTTATAAATTGATCACAGCATTGGAGTACAAACATATGAATAAGAAAGCTTCCAAAGAAAAAGTTGTCATTTATGATACTAGTAAATCTGGAGCATTTAAAATTTGATTGCGCAGATAAATAATACAGATATCAACATATTTATTTCAGAAAAAATATGTTCAAAAGATAGTGTGCTACCAAATTTAATTCATATCCAACAAGTCACATCAACACAAGGTTGATGATCGGCCTCTTATGAGCCCACAAAAAACAAGTAATACTCAACCCACCCTTTTCAACATATCAATATGAGGCTAAAATAAAGATGCATGTAACATAAGATCACTAGCACAGAAAGGCCTTTTAAGCCCCCCGTTCGCACATGCAAGGCTCTTTCTGTACGGCGCAGAAGATCACTGACGCCCTACATATTTGGTCTTGCGATCGCGCTAGAGACATGTTCCTTCGTGGGTTCACTAGTAGAAAAAGGGGATTCCGTCCAGGCCTTTAGTACCGGTTTCTTTATGAACCGTACTAAAGGGTGCATTAGTACCGGTTGCACAGTCCAGGCCACCGGCGACCTTTAATACCGGTTCGTGCGGGACCTTTAGTACCGGTTCGTGTCACGAACCGGTGCTAAAGTGTTGGCCTCAGCCGGAAAACCACGAACCGGTACTAAAGGGTAGACCTTTAGTACTGGTTCATTATTCCTGCTCACCACGCACCTCCACCCCCCACACCCCCCCGGATCGTCTTTTTTTCTCTGTAAAATACAAAAGAAAATGATAAAAAAATTCAAAAAAAAAACAAAATCTTTTGAGATTCTTGTATGTTACGCAACCTACTATTAGGAAAATTAACAAATTTTAATTTCGAATTTTTTTGCATAAAAAGTTTAGAAAAAGGTAAAATGGCATTAACTTTTGTCTACGACGTCGGAAAAAACGTATAATATATCAAAATGATCGTGGGAAAAAGTTACATCCGATTCTACCCGGGTTGACCCGGTTAGCCAATTTTTAGATTCTCAAAATTCCAAATGGAAATATGAAAGCATGAGTATTTTAGTTTTCGCCAAAAATTTAGGATTTTATATAATTTTTATTTTTTAAAATTTAAATTAATAATTCTTTCCTGCATAAAGATTACTATTACTTAACCATAAAGGTTAGTAAATTTTTAGATTTACAAATTTTTAGGTTTTAGAATTTGAAAAAATAAATTAAAATTTAAAATGCTAGCATCTACTTGGCCAGAGCATCTACTAGAAACGGAGAGCATGCAAGATCATAATAACATAATACATAATCTCAACCAAAGCAATATCTCTATAAATCGGATCCACATCAAACCAACATGTAGCAATTACAAATAGATGATCTTGATCATGTTAGGAAGCTCACAAGATCTATACATGAAGCACAACACCGAGAGGATAGCCATCTAGCTACTGCTATGGACCCATGGTCCTGTGGAGGACTACTCACGCATCACCTCGGATGACTCCAAGAGGGACTATTTATGCTCGATAGTGGGTTTATGCCTCTATTTAACCATGGAAAGTGACCTTGTTCCCTACGGTTGTAGATGTGTTGTTGCTACTAGGGAGAAAAAACAGCGGTGTTCTATTCAAGGATAGTTTCATTGTTTAGTTTACACACATTGCTTAAAGCGATAGTCCGTTGCTTGCAACTTAATACTGGAGGGTGTCGCGGATGCAATCCTGAAGGTTGACAATTAGTCATATATGCAGTTGGATTACGGTCTATGTATATTGTTGTAATGTCCGCATACTTTCATAGCATGTATTCTACACCAACTATTAGCGTAGAATCTCTGTTTGTCAATTACCCATCTGTAATTTGTTTACCCAGCATACTTATTCCATTCGGGAGGCGCCTCTAGTGAACTGTGGACCCCGGTCCTTCTTCTTTTAAGAGCAATCTTCTACAACATTTTTCTGTTCTGTTCTCTGCAAACAATTCTTTTTCCACACGGTTCGTTTAATCCTTTGTTTCAGCAAAACCAGTGAGCTTAACAACCTCACTGAAAGTTGGGGACAAAGAACTTGGTTGTTTCTGTGTAGGTCTCCACGTTGCTGCTGACGTCGGCAGTGCGCCCTGCCACGAGTTGGTTCGCAACACCTCGGGAGAGAACGTTTTTCTCCCACTGGTCGATAAACCTTGGTTTCTTACTGAGGGAAAAATTCTTGTTGTGCTCATCATACCTTCCTCTTGGGGTTCCACTCAACGTTGCACATAAATTTTCCTTCATCAACTCCGCGCCCAGCAAGACTTTCTAGTGCCATTGCCGGGGAGAAAAGCATCTCTTCTGCGAGGGGAGTCTCTCACTGTCAACTCTTTTACTTTGTTATTATTTTGCTTGCATATTTTATTTTTATCTTGTTTGCATTTTATATAGAAAATCCAAAAAAAATAGTATAGCTTTTATTTATGTTGCTTGCATTATTTTCATTAAATGGCTACTCCTGAGAATACTAAGTTGTATGATTTCACTAGCACCAACAACAATGATTTTATTTGCACACCCATTGCTCCACCTGCTCCTGAAGCAGGTTTTTATGTGATTAAGCTTGCCTTGTTGAACCTTGTTATGAAAGAGCAATTTTCTGGTGTTAGTACTGATGATGCTGCTTCTCACCTCAACAATTTTGTTGAGCTATGTGAGATGCAAAAATATAAGGATCTAGATGGTGATATTATTAAGTTGAAATTGTTTCCTTTCTCATTAAGAGATAGAGCTAAGGAGTGGTTGCTACCTTTGCCTCGAAATAGTATTGATTCTTGGGTTAAATGCAAAGATCCTCCTGCTAAAATTATATCTTTGAGAAGTGATATTATGAAGTTTAGACAATTTGATACTAAGCATGTTGCCCAAGCTTGGGAAAGAATGAAATATTTGGTTAAAAATTGTCCCACTCATGAACTGACTACTTGGATGATTATTCAAACCTTCTATGTAGGACTAAATTTTTCTTCAAGGAACTTATTGGATTCAGCTGCTGGAGGCACTTTTATGTCTGTGACCCTTGGGGCGGCTACAAAACTTCTGGACAATATGATGGTAAATTATTCGGAGTGGCATACCGAGAGAGCTCCACAAGGTAAAAAGGTAAATTCTGTTGAGGAAACTTCTACTTTGAGTGATAAGATTGATGCTATTATGTCTACGCTTGCAAATAATAATGCTCCTATGGATCCAAACAATGTTCCTTTGGCCTCTTTGGTTGCTCAAGAAGAAAATGTAGATGTGAATATTATTAAGAGCAACAATTTTAATAATAATGCCTATAGGAATAATTTTGGTAGAAATAATTATAGGCCGTATCCTCCCAACAATGGAAGTGGTTTTAGTAACTATTATGGTACTTCTTATAACAGCAATAGGAGTGCTCCCTCTGAACTTGAGGGTATGCTCAAAGATTTTATTAGTAAACAAACTACTTTTAATAAATCTGTGGAGGAAAAGTTTAGCAAAATAGATGCTCTTGTTTCTAAAGTGGATAGCCTTGCTCTTGATGTTGATCTTCTTAAATTAAAGTTTGTTCCTCATGATAATACTGAGAATAAAACTTTTTCTCAAGCAAATGCTATTCAAGTTAGAATTGATGACAATATGAGGTTGTTAGTTGAATTGCATGCTAGGTGGAAAAGAGAAGATGAGATGGCTAGAGAAAATAATTTAGCCAAGGTTTACACAATCACCACCAGTAGTAATACTGAACCTTTGAATACTATCAAACCTCATACAACTACTAGCAAAATCTAAAATGTAGTAAAAGTCCCCACTCCACATAGAAAAGTGTATAAACCCATTAAAACTGTTCCCGACAAGCGTGCTAAAAATTTTAGAGGTGTGGGAGATAATTGTCCTTTTATTTTTGAGAGCAATGATTTTGATTTTGAAAGTTGTACCATTACTGAAGTTATAAAGTTCTTGCAAAAGCTCGCTGAAACTCCCAATGCTAGTGAACACAATGTTGCTCTTACAAAGCATATTGCTAGTGCTATTATGAAAATGCGGGAAGAGAAGTTGAAACATGAGGCATCAATTTCTAAAAATTTAGAAGATGGTTGGGAACCTATTATTAAGATGAGAGTAGAAGAATTTGATTGTAATGCTTTATGTGATCTTGGTGCAAGTATTTATGTTATGCTTAAAAGAGTTTATGATATGCTTGACTTGCCACCGTTAGAAAAATGTTATTTGGATGTTCTTCTTGTTGATGTTTCTGCAAAGAAACCTTTGGGGGGAGTTGATAATGTTCTTATACAAGTGAATAATAATTATGTCCCCGTTGATTTTGTTGTTTTGGATATTGAATGCAATGCGTCATGCCCTATTATTTTGGGAAGACCGTTTCTTACAACTGCAGGTGCTATCATTGATATGAGAAATGGAATAATTCGTTATCAATTTCCACTCAAAAGAGGTATGGAACACTTCCCTAGAAAAAGAAAGAAGTCACCTTATGACTCTATTTATAGGACAACTTATGGTGTTGATGAGCCACCTCTTGACAATACTTGATTTGCACCCTTTCTGCGCCTAGCTCAAAGGCATTAAAGAAAAACGCTTATGGGAGACAACTCATGTTTTATTTCTGTTATTTTGGGTTTGTTGAGTCTTGGAAGTTATTTCTACTGTAATAACCTCTCCTTATCATTTTTATTTCTTTTTTGTGCCAAGAGTAGCCTTTAATAGAAAGAAAGCTGTGTATGAGGTATTTGCAATTCTGAAACAGATTATGTGCTGGTCACTAAGAAATTTCTTAAAAATCGCCAGAACGTTATTTTGAGCTGCAATTTTTTGTACTTATGCCCCAGTATGTTAGCTAACTTTAGTTAGTTTATTATTTTTCAATTTGAGCAACAAAACTATTTCTTTAATTTCGATCTCTGCTTGATGGTCTGTTTTGACATATTTCTGCCATGTTTTGCATTTGCGTCTTATGCTTCATCTTTTTTAGTTCTTTTGTGAAAAATAGCTTTGGGATGAAGTAGCTACAGTAGCATATGTTAAAATGAGTGTTTGATATATGCCATTACTGAAGCCTTGCTGGTTTGATATATTTTTATTTGCACTAATATTGCTAATCAATTGTGTTGAGTTTTGTGTGAAGGAAGTTTTCAAGTGTAGGGAGAGAAGAATAATGCAATAAGATGAAGCATGGACAAGAGCTCAAGCTTGGGGATGTCCCCTGGACGTCCAAGAAATATCCAAGAAGTAGAAGCGTCCAAGCTTGGGGACACCCAAGACATCACCTCTTCATCAACAAAAAACACCAAGTCATTTTCAACACGCTATATTTTTATTCCTTCATGTGATATGTGTTATCCTTGGAGCGTATTTACTTTTTTATGTGTGTTTACTTTCAATAAAGTTGGATCCCATCATTCATGTTTACGTTGGAATGAGACACGCTCCACCGCTTTTCATATTTACTTTGGAGTGAGACACGCTCCGCTGTTTTGCATGTTTATTTTGGAGTGAGACACGCTCCACTGTTATGCATTTTGTGTTGGAGAGAGACACGCTCCACTTTTACATTTATTTAAGTTTCAATAGCTCTCTGGAAATTTACTTGTTTTTTATATATGAGAGTTGTTTGGTTTCATTTGGTTGGCGTTGGAAGCATGAAAAAAAAATTATTATGTGTATGTGATGCAAATAGAAGCATTTTTTGACTGTGGCATAGTTATTTTTTTGCATATCTTGCTTGATGTTATTCTCATGATGAGTGATGCGTGTAGTTGACACGTCCGTTGGGAACCCCAAGAGGAAGGTGTGATGCGCACAGTGGCAAGTTTCCCTCAGTAAGAAACCAAGGTTTAATCGAACCAGTAGGAGTCAAGAAGCACGTTGAAGGTTGATGGCGGAGGAGTGTAGTGCGGCGCAACACCAGGGATTCTGGCGCCAACGTGGAACCTGCACAACACAATCACAGAACTTTGCCCCAACGTAACAGTGAGGTTGTCAATCTCACCGGCTTGCTGTAAACAAAGGATTAGATGTATAGTGTGGATGATGATGGTTGTTTGCAAAGAACAAGTAAAGAACAATTGCAGTAGATTGTATTTCAGATGTAAAGAATAGGACCGGGGTCCACAGCTCACTAGTGGTGTCTCTCCCATAAGATAGCAGATGTTGGATGAACAAATTACAGCTTGGGCAATTGACAAATAAAGAAGGCATAACAATGCACATACATATATCATGATGAGTACTATGAGATTTAATCGGGGCATTACGACAAAGTACATAGACCGCTATCCAAGCATGCATCTATGCCTAAAAATTCCACCTTCGAGTTATCATCCGAACCCCTCCAAGTATTAAGTTGTAAACAACGGACAATTGCATTAAGTATGGTGCGTAATGTAATCAACACAAATATCCTTAGACAAAGCATCGATGTTTTATCCCTAGTAGCAACAAGCACATCCACAACCTTAGAACTTTCTATCACTGTCCCGCATTTAATGGAGGCATGAACCCACTATCGAGCATAAATACTCCCTCTTGGAGTCACAAGTATCAACTTGGCCGAGCCTCTACTAGCAACGGAGAGCATGCAAGAACATAAATAACATATATGATAGATTGATAATCAACTTGACATAGTATTCAATATTCATCGGATCCCAACAAACACAACATGAAGGATTACAAATAGATGATCTTGATCATGATAGGCAGCTCACAAGATCTAACATGATAGCACAATGAGGAGAAGACAACCATCTAGCTACTGCTATGGACCCATAGTCCAGGGGTGGACTACTCGCACATCGATCCGGAGGCGATCATGGCGATGAAGAGACCTCCGAGAGATGATTCCCCTCTCCGGCAGGGTGCCGGAGGCGATCTCCTGAATCCCCGAGATGGGATTGGCGGCGGCGGCGTCTCTGGAAGGTTTTCCGTATCGTGGCTCTCGGTACTGGGGGTTTCGCGACGGAGGCTTTAAGTAGGCGGAAGGGCAGGTCGAGAGGCGCCACGGGGCCCCCACACAACAGGGCCGCGCGGGCCCCTTGCTGGCCGCGCCGCCCTGTTGTGGCGGCGCCTCGTGGCCCCACTTCGTGACTCCTTCGGTCTTCTGGAAGCTTCGTGCAAAAATAGGACCCTGGGCGTTGATTTCGTCCAATTCCGAGAATATTTCCTTACTAGGATTTCTGAAACCAAAAACAGCAGAAAACAACAACTGGCTCTTCAGCATCTCGTCAATAGGTTAGTGCCGGAAAATGCATAATAATGACATATAATGTGTATAAAACATGTGAGTATCATCATAAAAGTAGCATGGAACATAAGAAATTATAGATACGTTTGGGACGTATCAATGAGCTTGTTAATTATGTTTTCATTATGATTAGTCTCAAATACTAAGAGTTTTTAGTGTGCCATTGAAGGTTTCATGCATTGTTTTTAGCATACAATAGAAAAACATAATATTGTGGTATATATTCTCATGCGAATGTTTTTATTTGGGTCGACTTGGCACATGTTTTGCAACATGTTATGACTACATTCCAGTCAATTCTTGCCTCTATGATCATTTAGTTTTCAACTTGTGTATCACTTTATACTTTGATTAATATATTTTGCCGTTGTGCATGATTATGGCCATTATGCTCTCCTAGTTGGTCGCACCCGGTCTTTTTCTAGCCTCCATTTGTATGAGTATTTTATTCATGCATCCAACCACCAAAAACCAAATATGCCAAAGTTTCCACCATATCTACCTATATGTGGTACTTTATTTCCATTCCATAGTAGTTTGCTCGTGTGCTACCTTTAAAACATTCAAACAGTTCCTCGTTTAGTGACATTGCTTTTAGCTCATGAGGAAGTAAATTAAAATTGTGGTTTTCGTCTTCCATACTAGTTAAGTAACTCAAAGACTCGCGAGCTTCATCTTTCTTGTCACATAAAAAAGTATATAAAAAAGAGCTGGTTTGACCACAACTTCCAATAGGGGAAGAAAATAGGAAAATTATAAGAAAAGGGCACTCCTCCATGGTTTGTGATTGCTTGGTCGCCACCCGAGGATTCGGTTAGCCATGGTATATGTAAGCAAAGGTTGGGAGGAGTGTCACAATTTTATAAGTAGTATAAATGAAAAGAGGCTTCACCCAAATATTTCGGAACCGCTCTCAAACTTGCTTAGTATGGAAGATGACAATAGCTTTTTTTACTACTCGTTGACATGAACAGCCACCTCTCAAAAGTGCATTTTATACTCTTGTTGTTTCAATAAAAAGCTCTAGCACATGAGTGATCTTACTTGCCTCTCAAAGAGAGACCTTCTTTTACTTTTATGTTGAGTCTCCACCTTCTAGTTTATGCACCACTTATGAGAGCATAGTTGTCATTCTTAGTTTTATGTGCATGGTCCCAAGATTTTATTGATTGATTAATAATTATGGTATTGCTTCTTCACTCTTTTGGTTTCTAGTCATCCTTATAATCTTTTAAAGGTGTCCACGCATTTATGTTTTGCTTCACTTATGGGACAAGCTGAGTACCACTTTATTATGTATCCATGCTATGCTCTTGACAATCACTTTCCTTTCCATGCACGTTATACATTTTCTTTTGTTTGATTACTATTCATGGTTTAGCATGGTTATTAAGTTTCATTATTTGATTATATCTATCATGCTTATGTTAGGATTCTATGATTCTAGCTATGTTTGCTTTTACACTTAGATTGATCAAAGTAGTGTGACAACATGTCACCTCAAAAATTATTTGTTTTTTTATCACTTACCTACTTGAGGACGAGCAGGAGTTAAGCTTGCCGATGTTGATACGTCCCAAACGTATCTATAATTTTTAATGCTCCATTCTTGTTTTGTTACAATTCTTATATGTTTTCTGTGCACTTTTCCACACTTTTTAGCATTTTATGGGACTAACCTATTAACGCAGTGCCGCAGTGCCAGTTCCTGTTTTCTGCTGTTTTTGTGTTTCAGAGAAGTTGTACATGAAAGTTTCTCGGAATTGGATGAAACAAAAGCCTAGAGTCTTATTTTTTCGGGACGAAGACGGAGCCAGAAGGACACGCGCAGGAGAGCTGCCACATGGCAGCACATAGGGCAGGCGCGGCTCCACCCCTGGCCGCGCCTGGCCCATGTACTGGCGCCTCGTCGCCCCGTTTGCTTCGCCCTTCCGCCTATTTATTCCTCGTATAGGGAAAACCGCAGGGACCCGAGCCTCCATCCACGTAAAGTTCCGACACCACCGTCAACTGAAACCCTAGTTCGGGAGGGTTCTGCAGTCCATCCCGGCACCCTTCCGGAGAGGGAAATCACCGCCGGAGGCCTCTACATCGCCATGTCTTCATCCGAGGTGATGCGTGAGTAGTCCTCCACGGGACCGTGGGTCCATAGCAGTAGCTAGATTGTTGTCCTCTCCTTGTTGTGCTTCATGTATAGATCTTGTGAGCTGCCTAACATGATCAAGATCATCTATTTGTAATTGATACATGTTGGTTTGATGTGGATCCGATTTATAGAGAGATTGCTTTGGTTGAGATTATGTATTATGTTATTATGATCTTGCATGCTCTCCGTTTCTAGTAGATGCTCTCGCCAAGTAGATGCTAGCGACTCCAAGAGGGAGTATTTATGCTCAATAGTGGGTTCATACCTCTATTTAACCATGGGAAGTGACCTTGTTCTCTACGGTTGTAGATGTGTTGTTGCTACTAGGAAGAAAACATCGGTGTTCTATTGAAGGGTAGTTTCATCGTTTACTTTACACACATTATTTAAAGCGATAGTCCATTGCTTGCAACTTAATACTGGAGGGTGTCGCGGATGCAATCCTGAAGGTGGATTGTTAGTCATATATGCAGTTGGATTACGGTCTATGTATATTGTTGTAATGCCCACATACTTTCATAGCATGTATTCTGCACCAACCATTAGCGTAAAATCTATGTTTATCAATTGCCCATCTGTAATTTGTTTATCCAGCATATTTATTTTATTGAGGATGCGCCTCTAGTGAACTGTGGACCCCGGTCCTTCTTCTTTTAATTGCAATCTTCTACAACATTTTTCTGTTCTTTTCTCTGCAAACAATTCTTTTTCCACACGGTTCGTTTAATTCTTTGTTTTTAGCAAAACCAGTGAGCTTGACAACCTCGCTGAAAGTTGGGGACAAAGTACTTGGTTGTTTGTGTGCAGGTCTCCACGTTGCTGCTGACACCGGCAGTGCGCCCTACCACGAGTTGGTTCGCAACACCTCGGGAGAGAACGTTTTTCTCCTACTGGTCGATAAACCTTGGTTTCTTACTGAGGGAAAACTTCCTGCTGTGCTCATCATACCTTCCTCTTTGGGTTCCACTCAACGTTGCGTATAAATTCTCCTTCATCAACTCCGCGCCTAGCATGGCCTTGATACGTCCAATTTGCATCACTATTTTATATCATAATTTGCTGTTATTCATTGATATATTTCATATTGGGACACAATACTTATGTTATTTCATCTATTTTGCATGTTTCATCATTATTGGACGATCGAACCCCGGAGCCAGGATTCTGCTGGAAAAAGCACCGTCGAACGCAATATTTCGGAAGATCAACTCGTGGAAGGAAATTATACCAAAAATCCTATTTTTCAAGATGACGAAGGAAGCCGTAAGGAGGAGCCAGAGGAGCCGGGGTGGGCCCACACCCTGGGCGGCGCGGCCCAGGCCCTGGCCGCGCCGCCATGTGGTGTGAGGGGCCCACGACCCCTTTCGCCTCCTTTTCTTCGCCAAACCCTTCGTCCCGAAGACCTAAGCCACAGAGGGTACCTCACGAAGAGTTACAGCCGCCTCTGCGGGGCGGAGAACACCGGAGAGAAAAGAGCTCTCCGGCGGGCAGGAATCCGCCGGGGAAATCCCTCCGGGAGGGGGAAATCGACGCCATCGTCACCGTCATCGAGCTGGACATCATCTCCATCACCATCATCATCATCTCCACCATCATCACCGCCATCTCCTCCGCAGCACCTCGTCACCGCCGTAGCAATTTGGGTTTGATCTTGATTGTTTGATAGGGGAAACTCTCCCGTATCTATTCATACTTGTTGTTGATGCTATTGAGTGAAACCATTGAACCAAGTTTATGTTCAGATTGTTATTCATCATCATATCACCTCCGATCATGTTCCATATGATGTCTCGTGAGTAGTTCATTTAGTTCTTGAGGACATGGGTGAAGTCTAAATGTTAGTAGTGAACTATGGTTAAGTAATATTCAATGGTGTGATATTTAAGTTGTGGTGTTATTCTTCTAGTGGTGTCATGTGAACGTCGACTACATGACACTTCACCATTTATGGGCCTAGGGGAATGCATCTCGTATTCGTTTGCTAATTGCGGGGTTGCCGGAGTGACGAAACCTAAACCCCGTTGGTATATCGATGCAGGAGGGATCGCAGGATCTCGCAGTTTAAGGCTGTGGTTAGATTTATTCTTAATTACTTTCTTGTAGTTGCGGATGCTTGCAAGGGGTATAATCACAAGTATGTATTTAGTCCTAGGAAGGGCGGTACATTAGCATAGGTTCACCCACACAACACTTATCATAACAATGAAGATTATTTAGCCGTATGTAGCGAAAGCACTAGACTAAAATCACATGTGTCCTCGAGAACGTTTGGTCATTATAAGTAAACAAACCGGCTTGTCCTTTGTGCTAAAAAGGATTGGGCCACTCGCTGCAATTATTTCTCTCGCATTTTACTTACTTGTACTTATTTCATCTGTCACATCAAAACCCCTTGAATACTTGTCTGTGAGCATTTACAGTGAAACCTTCATCGAAACTGCTTGTCAACACCTTCTGCTCCTCGTTGGGATCGACATTCTTACTTATCGAAGATACTACGATACACCCCCTATACTTGTGGGTCATCAAGACTATTTTCTGGCGCCGTTGCCGGGGAGTGAAGCGCTATTGGTAAGTGGAATTGGTAAGGAAAACCTTTACTCTTGTGCTGATTTTATTTCTGCCTGCTGCTATAAGTCATTATGGAGAGATCTTCTCTTCAATTTCTATTTGGGAAATCTACTACTACCGCAACGGTAGTAGATGAGGCGCCAGGTGAGGAAGTGATACCATATAAAATACCTATGAAAATTATTGAACGTGTTATGGATAACCGCTATGAAGGGGATGGAACTGTCCACCCCGGTGATCATTTACTCGTTTTTGCATGAATTATGCGGGTTATTCAAATGTGCAGGTATTGCTATGGATGAAGTGAGGAAGAAATTATTCTCTTTATCGCTGTCCGGTAAGGCGGCGCATTGGTATAAATTACTTGGATAATGGGGATTCTCTTGAATGGAATGATATTGTGCCCCGGTTTTATTCTAAGTTCTATCCTCCAAGTGAAATTCATAAGGATCGGAATCGCATATATAATTTTTGGCCTCATGATGGAGAAAGTATTGCCCAAGCGTGGGGGAGATTGAAGTCTTTAATGCTCAAATGCCCCATTCATGAGCTTCCTGGTAATGTTATTATTGATAATTTCTATGCAAGACTTTCTTTTCAAGACAAGACCTTGCTGGATACTTCTTGTTCGGATCATTTACACGCAACAAAGAAGAGTTTAAAAGGGACCTTCTAGATCGAATCCAAGAAAATACCGAAGGTTGGGAGAACGACAAGGATAGAGAATCAGGTATAATTTATGATTATAAATGCATTGAAGCTTTTATGGATACTGATTTATTTCGTAATATGAGTGCTACATATGGTCTTGATTCCCAAGTTGCTATAAATCTTTATAAAGCTTTTGCCTCTCATTATGAATTTCCTAAGAAGAATTTTGATAAGTATCATGAACCATATAAAGATAAAATTGATTCATCTATTAATAAGTGTGTTGTAATTGAAACTGCTGATCGTGTTATTCCTGAAGCTTATATTGAAAAAACTCCTTTCCCTCGCTAAAATGAAAGAGTACTCTGTTATAAATAGTGCGGTTCATAAAAGTGAAAAGAAACCTAGAGAACCTCGAAGAACAAATAAAAATTGAACCTCGCTGTTGCAATAGTTAAAGATCTTGTGACTGAAAATGTTGAGGATGGTCATATTATTTTCTGTGAAGATGCTTCTAATATTGTTTCACATCCTAATAAACCCAAACAAGCTAGTGTTCCTATGCTATCTGTTAAAATTGGTGATTATTGCTATTATGGTTTATGTGATATTGGTGCAAGTGTTAGTGCTATACCTTATGAGCTTTACATGGAGATTATGCACGAAATTGATTCTTGTGAACTTGAAGATATTGATGTGGTTATTCAGCTGGCTAATAGAGAAACTATTTCACCAATTGGTATTGTTCGAGATGTGGAAGTTCTATGTGGTAAGATTAAATATCCTGCTGACTTTTTGGTACTTGGTTCTGCTTGCTAGTGATTATTGTCCTATCATTTTTGGTAGACCTTTTCTAAATACTTGTGGAGCTATTATAGATTGCAAGAAAGAGAAAATTTTGACTAAATTTGCTGGTGAATCTTATGAGTTTAACTTCTCTAAATTTACTAAAACTCCTTATAAAGCTGATTTGCCTAGTAATGATTTTAAAATGGAGCAAGTGTGCATCTATTGTTCTTGTTCCTAACAATCCTTTGCGAGCAACATTTGGAGGATAGCGAGAGTGAAATTTTTAGGAAAGAAAGAGATGAACTTGAGGAAATCTTTCTTCGCCAACCTATTCTCAAGCACGATTTACCGGTGGAAGATTTGGGTACAACACCGCCACCTAAGGAAGATCCTGTTTTTGATTTAAAGCCTTTACTCGATAATCTTAAATATGCTCATATTGATGATAAGAAAATATATCCTGTTATTATTAGTTCTAAGCTTACGAGTTTGAAGAAGAAAGATTATTGCAAATATTGAGGAAACACCGAGGAGCTATTGGCTACACTCTTGATGATTTGAAGGGGATTTCTCCATCTATTTGCCAACATGCTATTAATATGGAAGATGATGCAAAGCCTCGTTGTTGAACCTCAGCGTCGTCTAATTCCGAAGATGAAGGAAGTGGTAAGGAATGAGGTATTACGACTTCTTGAAGCTGGTATTATATATCCTATTGCTGATAGTAGATGGGTTAGTCCTGTACATTGCGTTCCCAAGAAAGGAGGTATGATCTGTTGTGCCTAATGATAATGATGAGCTCATTCCTCAAAGAGTGGTTGTAGGGTATAGAATGTGCATTGATTTTCGAAAACTTAATAAAGTTACTAAGAAAGATCATTACCCTTTACCATTTATTGATCAAATGCTATAAAGATTGTCTAAAAATACTCATTTTTGCTTTCTTGATGGTTATTCTGGATTTTCACAAACTGCTGTTAAAGCTAAAGATCAAGAGAAAACCACCTTTACTTGTCCCTATGGAACTTATGCTTATAGACGTATGCCTTTTGGTTTATGTAATGCTCCTGCTACTTTTCAAAGATGCATGTCTGCTATTTTTCATGGTTTTTGTGAAAGTATTGTGGAAGTATTCATGGATGATTTTTCTGTCTATGGGAATTCATTTGATAGTTGCTTGCGAAACCTCGATAAAGTTTTGCAGAGATGTGAAGAAACTAACCTTGTTCTTAATTGGGAGAAATGCCACTTTATGGTTAATGAAGGAATTGTATTGGGAAATAAAATTTCTGAGAGAGGTATTGAAGTTGATAGAGCTAAAGTTGAAGCTATTGAGAAGATGCCTTATCCAAGGGATGTTAAAGGTATTCGTAGTGTTCTTGGTCATGCTGGGTTTTATAGGAGATTTATTAAAGATTTCTCCAAGATTTCAAAGCCTCTTACTAATCTTCTTCAAAAAGATGTACCTTTTGTTTTTGATGATGATTGTAAGGAAGCTTTTGAAACTCTAAACAAAGCCTTAACAACTGCTCCTATAGTTGAACCTCCTGATTGGAATTTACCATTTGAAATTATGTGTGATGCTAGTGATTTTGCTGTAGGCGCTGTTCTTGGACAGCGAGTAGATAAAAAATTAAATGTTATTCATTATGCTAGCAAGACTCTTGATGCTGCTCAAAGAAATTATGCTACTACTGAAAAAGAATTGTTAGCTGTAGTCTTTGCTTGTGATAAATTTAGATCTTATATTGTTGATTCAAAAGTTACAATTCATACTGATCATGCTTCAATTAGATACCTTATGACAAAGAAAGATGCTAAGCCGAGGCTTATTAGATGGGTACTTCTTTTGCAAGAATTTGATTTACATATTGTAGATAGGAAAGGCGGCGATAATCCTGTTGCTGATAATTTGTCTAGATTGGAAAATATTGCTTATGATCCTGTTCCTGTTAATGATAGTTTTCCAAATGAACAAGCTGGCTGTAATAAAGGTGAGCTCGCGAGACAGGTCCTTGGTATGCTGATTATGCTAACTTTATTGTTTCCAAGTACTTGCCTCCAACCTTTTCAGCTCAGACAAAGGAGGAAATTCTTTTATGATTTGAGGCATTATTTACGGGATGACCCACACTTATATAAAGAAGGAGTGGATGGTATTATGCGAAGATGTGTTCCCGAATATGAACAACAAGAGATATTGAGTAAATGTCATGGCGAGTGCTTATGGAGGACATCACGCCGGAGAAAGAACCGCGCAAAAAGTTCTACAATCAGGTTTTTATTGGCCAACTCTCTTCAAGGATGCGAGAAAGTTTATTTTATCTTGTGATGAATGCCAAAGGGTTGGTAATATCTCCGGACGCAATGAAATGCCTATGAATTATACTCTTGTTATTGAACCGTTTGATTGTTGGGGATTTGACTTCATGGGACCTTTTCCCTCTTCAAAAGGTAACACTCATATACTTGTTGTTGTTGATTATGTTACTAAATGGGTGGAAGCCATACCTACAAAAAGTGCTCGATGGTGAGACCTCTTTAAAAATGCTTTTAGATATTATTTTTCCTAGATTTGGAGTGCCTAGATATATTATGACTGATGGAGGTTCTCATTTTATTCATGGAGGTTTTAGAAAAACTCTTGCTAAGTATGGTATTAATCATAGAATTGCTTCCGCTTATCATCCTCAAACTAGTGGTCAAGTAGAATTATCAAATAGAGAGATTAAATCTATCTTGCGAGAAAACCGTTAATAAATCTAGAAAGAATTGGGCTAGTAAATTGAAGGATGCACTATGGGCTTATAGAACTGCTTATAAAAACCCCATGGGAATGTCACCTTATAAAATGGTTTACGGAAAAGCTTGTCATTTACCTTTAGAGCTAGAACACAAAGCTTATAGGGTCTGTTAGAGAATTAAATAAAGATCCTAAACTTGCCGGTGATAAGAGGTTGCTACAATTAAGTTCTCTAGATGAATGGAGAAGTGAAGCTTATGAAAATGCTAAACTCTTTAAAGAAAAAGTTAAAAAATGGCATGATAGGAGGATCATCAAAAGAGAGTTTAATATTGGGGATAAAGTCCTATTGTATCGGTCTCGTCTCGGATTCTTTGCGGGGAAATTACTCTCGAAATGGGAAGGACCGTATGTTGTTGAGGAGGTGTATCGTTCGGGAGCAATTAAAATTAGCTCTCTCCAAGGCAATGCTACACAAGTGGTGAATGGACAAAGACTCAAGCATTATATCTCGGGTGATTCTTATAATGTTGATGTTGATATTATTCGAGTGGAAACACCGGAGGCTTTCATCAAAGGACAAATTGACGATCCGCCGAACTCGACTTTGAATAGGTAACGATGCGGTAATGAAAAGTTCGCGATTTACTTTCCGAACATTATTTTTGTTGTTTTTGGAAAATATGAAAAATTACGAGTTCGAAATGGAGTGGAAAAGACGCACGAGGGGCGAAACCACGGGCCGGCGCGGGCCCCGGCCGGCCGCGCCGACCTATGGTCCGGCCGCCTCGTCGCTCCTTTCCGACTGCGGTTCGATCCGGTACTTTCCGTTTGTTCCGAAAATTTTTATTATAAAATCCCCCGGACCCACGGAGGTCCGTATATCGTTTTCTCGACGTGTTTTGTTTCGAGCTGTTTCGCCGGGATTTGCTTCGGATCTAGAGCCACCATGTCTTCGTCGGAAGCCCCGAAGGACAACTCCGAGCAAGGATGTTGGCAACTTGTACATGGAGGAGCTGAAGATGCACCCCAAGGAGTTGCTGCTCGTTGAAGGAGAAGCTCGCAGGTCAAGGATGTCCGGGGTCCTAAAGAAGAAGGAAGCCCGGAAGACGAGGATGGAGAAGCTAGAACAAGAGGTTTTCAAGTACAAGAAGATGGCTGAGCGTGAGGTGGATATCTTCCACGGGATTGTGTCCGAACTCATTGCTTGAACATGAGAAGGAAAGCTGGAAAGCTTTGGAGCGACATCCTCTCACTTCACGACACCACCAACAAGCTCCAAGCACAACTCTATGACGTTCGGAATCAAAGCTGTGAGTATGAAAACAGGTTTAACTACATAAGCCGTGCTTGCCGGTTTCGGGATTCCCGAGACCAAGATGTCGTTTCTTGATGGAGAGCCTCTTCCTTGGAAGTCCGATGACGGGAATTCATCACCACCATCTCCTCGGGAGTAATTCATCATCGGTATTGGCATCCCCTTGGTTTGTTCCAAGCTTGGGGAGTGCCGCGGTATCACATTATCACTACCTTTTACTTTTATTGTCAAGTAGTGTCATATCATGAATAGGGAAATTATCGTATAGGATGGGTTGCGGTTGGAAGTATCTCTCCTTTAGTTGTCTATGTATCCCTTGGTGTGAGTTATCGATATGGAATATTAATGAGAAGTCTTATCATTTACATATTGCACATCTTATTTTAGTTTGCACTCTCTATGATTCATCTTGTTGTTAGTATTGGTATCACTTTGGGAGCATTGAATAAATCTATTTGGTTTTGGCAAACTTAGCATTGGTCAATAGCAACAACACTTTGAGGTTTAAATAGAAAAGAGAAATACATGTAGATGTTTCATTGTCTTTTTTGTTAGCTTATAGTTCATTTGAAGTTAAAATTGTTTGTGCTTACAAGGAAGATACATGATTGTTTCTATCATATGTATATTTGTTTGTTTCCCTCGACTCTTATGCTTGCTAATTAACCTTGCTAGCCAAAGACCTGTACTGAGAGGGAATACTTCTCGTGCATCCAAACCTTCAACCAAACCTATGTTATTTGTGTCCACCATACCTACCTATTACATGGTATTTTCTCGCCATTCCAAGTAAATACTTCATGTGCTACCTTTAAACAATTCAAAACTTAGTATCTCTTATTTGTGTCAATGTTTCATAGCTCATGAGGAAGTATGTGGTGTTTTATCTTTCAATCTTGTTGGGCAATTTCCACCAATGGACTAGTGGCTTCATCCGCTCATCCAATAATTTTGCAAAAAGAGCTGGCAATGGGATTCCCGAGTCCCAAATTAATTAAACTAAATAGACACTCCTCCATGGTATGTGATTGATGGACGGCACCCGAAGGATTCGGTTAGCCATGGCTTGTGTAAGCAAAGGTTGGGGGAGTGTCATCATCATCATAAAGCTAAAATAAAAAGGCACTCCTTCATGGTATGAGATTGTTGGCGGGCACCCGAGGATTCGGTTAGCCATGGTTTGTGAAAGAAAGGTTGGAAGGAGTGCCACACAAAAGGAAAATATTATGGGAGCCGCTCTTAGGAGGTTGTCCGGCAAGGGGGTTAGAGTACCCGCTACCGGTCGTTGACAACAATAAACACCTCTCAAAATGTTACTTTTATTATCTCTATATGATTTCAAAGCTGAAAGAGCTCTAGCACATGATTTAATCCCCTGCTTCCCTCTGCGAAGGGCACTGTCTTTTACTTTATGTTGAGTCGGTAAACCTATTTCTCTCCATCTCAAGCAAGCATTTGAGTAGTTGTGATCAAACCATTATATTGTGATTTGCTACATCATGTCTTTTATTCTTCCTTGTTTAGTACAAGTTTTATCTGAATGAATATAGCTTTGCAAGTTATCAATGATTATGAAGAGACCATTATGATTGAGTATGCAAGTTGTGCATTATAAACTTTAAACATGAGAGCGCTGCTCAAGAAGATAAATATAATCTATTAATTGTTCTCTGACCAAGAACGAAGTTTGCCATCACCAATTATGATCTCTCATGCACCTTTACTTGTGATTACCTTATACTTGTTTCAATATGAGTTATAAGAGGTTGTTTACTACAATGTCATGTGTGAATGAATATGATGTTTCTTGTCCGTATTTTGGTTATCGACTCTTCACTCCATAAACATGTGGTCATGTCTATTGAGTTCAGTTTCGCTTGGGGACAAGCGAAGTCTAAGCTTGGGGGAGTTGATACGTCCAATTTGCATCACTATTTTATATCATAATTTGCTGTTATTCATTGATATATTTCATATTGGGACACAATACTTATGTTATTTCATCTATTTTGCATGTTTCATCATTATTGGAGGATCGAACACCGGAGCCGGGATTCTAGCTGGAAAAAGCACCGTCGAACGCAATATTTCGGAAGATCAACTGTGGAAGGAAATTATACCAAAAATCCTATTTTTCAAGATGACGAAGGAAGCCGGAAGGAGGAGCCGGGAGGAGCCGGGGTGGGCCCACACCCTAGGGCGGCGCGGCCCGGGCCCCGGCCGCGCCGCCATGTGGTGTGAGGGGCCCACGACCCCTTTCGCCTCCTTTTCTTCGCCAAACCCTTCGTCCCGAAGACCTAAGCCACGGAGGGTACCTCACGAAGAGTTACGGCCGCCTCGCGGGGCGGAGAACACCAGAGAGAAAGAGCTCTCCGGCGGGCAGGAATCCGCCGGGAAATTCCCTCCGGGAGGGGAAATCGACGCCATCGTCACCGTCATCGAGCTGGACATCATCTCCATCACCATCATCATCATCTCCACCATCATCACCGCCATCTCCTCCGCAGCACCTCGTCACCGCCGTAGCAATTTGGGTTTGATCTTGATTGTTTGATAGGGAAACTCTCCCGGTATCTATTCATACTTGTTGTTGATGCTATTGAGTGAAACCATTGAACCAAGTTTATGTTCAGATTGTTATTCATCATCATATCACCTCTGATCATGTTCCATATGATGTCTCGTGAGTAGTTCGTTTAGTTCTTGAGGACATGGGTGAAGTCTAAATGTTAGTAGTGAACTATGGTTAAGTAATATTCAATGGTGTGATATTTAAGTTGTGGTGTTATTCTTCTAGTGGTGTCATGTGAACGTCGACTACATGACACTTCACCATTTATGGGCCTAGGGGAATGCATCTCGTATTCGTTTGCTAATTGCGGGGTTGCCGGAGTGACGAAACCTAAACCCCGTTGGTATATCGATGCGGGAGGGATCGCAGGATCTCGCAGTTTAAGGCTGTGGTTAGATTTATTCTTAATTACTTTCTTGTAGTTGCGGATGCTTGCAAGGGGTATAATCACAAGTATGTATTTAGTCCTAGGAAGGGCGGTACATTAGCATAGGTTCACCCACACAACACTTATCATAACAATGAAGATTATTTAGCCGTATGTAGCGAAAGCACTAGACTAAAATCCCATGTGTCCTCGAGAACGTTTGGTCATTATAAGTAAACAAACCGGCTTGTCCTTTGTGCTAAAAAGGATTGGGCCACTCGCTGCAATTATTTCTCTCGCATTTTACTTACTTGTACTTATTTCATCTGTCACATCAAAACCCCCTGAATACTTGTCTGTGAGCATTTACAGTGAAACCTTCATCGAAACTGCTTGTCAACACCTTCTGCTCCTCGTTGGGATCGACATTCTTACTTATCGAAGATACTACGATACACCCCCTATACTTGTGGGTCATCAGGCCTCACCCCCTGGCATTCCCATCTACTTGATTTTCCCAAGGATGGTATGTTTTGCCCTAAAACCCTATATTTGGGGTGCCTGGGTGCAACTCACCATGGTCTACCATGTACCCCAGATGATTCATGTAGATCCCATGGGTAGCAGTGTGGGGAAAGCAATGGTGCACATATGTGCCAAGTGTGGCCTCACCCTCTGGCATCCCCAACTACTTTGATTTGCCCAAGGAGGACATGTTTTGGCCTAAAAATCTATATTAGGGTGCCTCGGTGCAACTCACCATGTTCTACCCCAGATAATTCATGTAGACCCCATTTGTGCATGCTACTTTGATTCACAACGTCACTATTGCTTAATCGCCGAATCCACATCTGCATGCCAAAACGTCTAACACAAGATCAATAAAAGTGGATATATTCATATCTAGAGCTATTTGGTAATTGACTCTACTTTGTCTAGATACGCACCTATCTAGAGCTAAAATATGTCTACATATATATTCATATATAGTTGTGTCAATTAATTCCCCATTTTCAACGAACTCTAGGTCTGCCTCCGGACACATCTACCATGAAACCCCACACAACCTCTCCGTGCATTTCGCCGGACACACCGCCGCCGCGTTTCAAACACATAACAATGCATTGAGATTTTTTTGCGGGTTACAATGCAATGTGTTTAGACGAGTGCTTACATGAATAAACCTGATAACATATTTTATTACATACGAGGACCGGGATATTGTCTTGTGTAGGATAGGTCGTTACCAAAAATACATCCAATGCCTACCTGTTCGGAATTTTGTAATTTTTTTGGCTCTCAAATTTGGTGGCAGAGCATAATTTTATCCACGAAATGTCCTTTCCAGCCGTCAGTTTCGCAGAAGTAGCCCCGAACCTTTTCGAGTGGCAAGGGTATTCAAGTAACTGTAATTCAATGGCGCCATAACAAGCACTTCCAATCTGAAATCAGCCGAGTCGTCTTACACCCAATTTCCCCATTTCAACAAACTCTAGATCTGCCTCCGGATACGTCTACCCAGCTCCCCCACCCCACTACTTCATCGTGCAGTTCACCGGACACATCGCCGCCTTGTTCCGGACACACCGCGGCCCTCCATCGTCCAGGCAACATCTTCACCATTTCTTCAGAATGGTCTCACACACCATGACTCCAGGATTTGGTAATCTTTTCCATTTTCCGCAGCCAGTTAGTTTGTTTGTTTCTTGCGGTGCGTGTATGTTGGTTGATTACTATGCAGTACTCCGTATTACTTTGTCGGTGGGTTGATGTCTAGAGAATAGCTTGTTGGTGGTAGATATTTTGTTAGTTTGTACTACCTCCGTCCAATAATAAGTGTGCCATTTTTTTCTAGATACGGATATATCTATATGCATTTTAGTTCTAGATACATCCGTATCTAGAAGATGTTGAGACGCATTAGTTTGTTAGACTAGTGCATCTCTTGGACGCGTCGCTTATGGAGAAGCTGATCTTCTGGTGTTGTCTTGGTGGTGTCAGTGTTGTTGTTTCAAGTTTTCTATCTCTGTAGCGGGGCTTTTTTCTGTAATTCTTCTCTCTTTTTTTGGCTGTGTGCATCATTTATGCCATTAGGGCATGATGTTGTTGCAGAGGCTGGGTGTAATTGGTATCTCCGTTATATTAATATATGCTTTTTATCGAAAAAATTAAACTAGTGGATCTGTTCGATTTTCCCCTTTTATTCGTCACTGGCATCACAATCTACGAATTTTGCATGTCCTTAATATCTTAGGCACCAAACACAGTGAAAATAGGAGCAAAATGCAGAATGTCAGAAGGAGCACTGCAAAACTTGGAGGTTCCCGTATTGAGAAGTTGGTAGCAGCCGCTGCTGAAACCGCGTTTAAGGATATTAAAAGGGGTGGCTCAGCAGCGAAGGGCAGCAAGAGAATATCAGCATCTCATCTGTCCGAAGAAGATTCAGATCTTGAACTCTTATTATGCAATATGATAGAGACCTACCCTGCTCTCTCGACAGCTAAGGTGCTAGTTCCTTCATCCCATCGTGCCTTGTCATATTTATGTTTGATTTCTAATGCCAATTCATCATTGTCATGGTCGCTTCATTTATCAATGTTTTGCTTTTTAAAGGAGAAATAAGTATCATGCCGCCAGCAACTGCAACATGGCTAACCTGACACCTCCAGTTGGAATCAAGTCCCTGATGAGCGCCAAAAGATCATCGCCAGACACGCCACCTGCTAGACGGAAATCAAATCCAATCTCAGTGTGTCGTAGATCTCTTCGTCTAAACCCTTCTCTCGTTGAAGGCAAGTTGTACCACTAAGTTCTTACTACATCTAGCATGATGTACTCTGAAGTTCTATCTTTGCATTTATGTTTTCTTTGGATGCACGATGACCACACTCGGGTTTGCCTCCCATGAACAAAGAAAATGATGCTATGGGGCTTGTCCTTGTGGAAATAGTCACTGACCGGATCGATGGCACCAATCTCATCAATGTTGAAGGCCATGGAACTCCTCACCTTGCTCAACATGATGAGGCTACCCTGCCTAGTAATGGGGTTAAAGGCCCGTTTGGTGTATTTTCTTTGCTTCTTCCATATTTTATCTGTATCATCATTATTACCTCACAAGTTTTCTATATGTGTAGTGGGAAGGAGAAAAAACGTGGGAGAAGTACTGAGCAGATTGTACCGATCACCGGGTCAGTAAGCGCAGGTGGTCATTCCAAAAGGGAGGATAAGGCTAGTGTCAGCTATAATCGCTGCAAAGTTTGCAACTAAATGTTACAAGACTGTCAAGAACCATGTGCATGTGCGTTCGAACGGGAGGAAGTGCAAGGGGGGCACTAGGCTCCTCTTACTATTACCACAGAGTTCGGGTAAGTATATATTGTAGGCCCTTTGCCCGACTGTAATGTTTATATACAACTAATTTAACAGATTTCCATTCTTATGCATGTTCTTTCATGTCACTACTCTCTAGGTAAGGTTTGATATGGATATACATGCTTCACCAGTAAAAGCATCATGTAGGAGGTATCTTCAGATAGGTGTCAAGCATCAACGACATGTCCTTGAAAGAAAGTACTTCGATTGCCTTCCTCTCTGTGATGTGCCGAAAGAAAGCCACGTCAGTTCGATGAATGACGTTGAGTGGAATGAGCTTGTGTAGCACTGGACGGATCCCAAGATTAAGGTCAGTTCCTTACAAAATTGAAGATGCTGCATTGCACATGCTTATGGGTGTTGAAGTGGATAAGTGAATTTCCTAGACCTTTTCATCAGTTTGGACTTTTTGGTTTCCGTAGTGCATTAAGCTTAATAATGAGTATTGTTACTAACTATACCTTCCATTTCAGGAAATCAGTAATCAAAACATAGAAAACCATGCTAAGGTTCTTTACCATCACACTACTGGGCCACGTAGCTATGAAGCTTATCTGGAGAGCTTGGTAAGTCAAGACTTATCAACAGATAACCGTGATTGATGTTTCCTGTTAGATTGCTATATAAGTTTGTTTTTTGCCTAATGCATGTGCTAGATATTTCTTGTTCAATATCACTTATTGTATTGTATGTATTTGAAATAACATGTTTGGGTATCCAATTGTGATATTATTTCTATGATTGTGACTTTCCAATGTATTTGACAATAATGTGATGAAGAGGTGAACTAAATTCCTATTTTGGTAGCCGCTTTGTCTATCACCTTTCATGTGCATTGTTGCTAGCACAAACTGTAGTTTATGTGTGGATGCAAACTCTTTTATTACCAGATCCTAATAGAAACTTTAAGAAGGCCTCTTAATATTTGTGTTTTTCAAGGGGGAGAAGTACAAGGGCAAAGAACTCGGTCCTTTGGATATGTTCAAGGAGTGCCACTTGAGCCGCCATACTGGCTTCTCCACCCCGACTAAGAATGAAATTGTAAGGAAGCTTTCAAAGAGTCATCATTAATGTGAAGGTTATATTATGCCGCATCTCATAACCATGTTTCTTCTTTGTAAAACAAGGCTGAGATGGAACATGAGTTGTCTGTACCAACAACTGATGGAGGACGCAAGACTGAGGCTCAGGTTGTACACGATGTCCTGTCAAAGAAAATCGCCCAACCTACTTTTCTTCAGAACACGGGGGATGTGCATCAGCCCTCTCAGCCTTGTCGAGTCAGAAAGAGCAAGCTTGCTGTAGAACTGGAGAGAGAGAGAAGGGTAGAATTGTAGAACTGCACGATATTATTCAGATCCAGAACTCTAAAATTGATGAGATGGACAGCAAGGCAAAAGAAGAGGAAGAGATGCAGAGTTGGGTGTTTGCAAAGCTTGGGAAGTTGATCGCGTCCTTTGAAAAAATTGAGCAGTTGTCTACGACTTCGTAATCTTGATTACATCGTGAACAGGTGGGATGTTCGATGCTTGAACTGTTATTTTGATGTTGCGTTTGTCCATGGGGGACTAATGTGACGACTTTGAACTTTTTATGTTGGTGCTTCTGTGCACGCTAGGATCGGATCTTATGTTACTGTATGCCTGTAACCTAGTAACGTTGCATGTAATCCATTAAGTATATATGTAACCCAGTAACGATGCATGTAATTCAGTAAGTATGCCTGTAATTAATTATATATCACTTTCAGTTGTTTCATAGATCTCATGGGGACTAATGTGACGTCTATTCATCCACGCGGCCAGCTTTTATTTGTCAACGTGTCCAACCTTTATTCGCTGCAGTGTCCGAAATGGACAGGCGACGTGTCCAACTTCTAATGTTCCGTGCGGCCAGCTTTTATTTGTCAACGTGTCCAGCCTTTATTCGCCGTAGTGGACGAAATGGACAAGCGTCGTGTCCAACTTCTATTGGTCCACGCGGCATGCTCGGAAAGCCGACACATGTCCTTGTACGACACTTTCTGTGCCGACACGCGTCCTTGTATGATTGGACCAAGTGTCGGCGATTTACAGGCAGAAAATTTGATCAATGGGTGCCAGGTGCGTGGCGGTCCACATGGACGCTGATGTCACCCGACCAGACTGACAGCTCAATCATTGTCCTGCTAGATCAATCATTAGACTGACAGCTCAATGATTGGTCTGACACGATGGTCTCGATCGGGGAGGCAGCCGCATGATGGTTATACCCGTCACGACGTACCGGGCCGGGTGGGCTTTGGGTGTGGGCTAGGCCATCACGGATCCATGACGGGACGATCTAACCATCAGTCTGGCCATCTGTGACGTGAGGTTCGCCACGATCTTGCAAACCGTCAGTATGAGGCCTCCATGACGGATTTTGCACATTCACTAGCGAACTAAAATCATTATGGAATAGAAAATTGTTACTAGTGATAATACCATGTTTTACACTGATTTATGGGAATTTACCAATGATCCCCTTTATTTGGTTTATAACCCTGCAGAACAGGAAAATACTGTTTCGTGTATTTTTCACATTCAGAAACCTATACGGGGTAAAATTGACTTCGGATTTTTGGAGCATCATTTTTTCATCGGGAGGAACAACATGGGCCCTAGAACATCACCTGGAGAGGCCACTAGTAGGAAAATTCTCATTAGTGGCACACCAAAAAGGCTATTATATGAGGCGCATGGGTGGTGCGCCACATAATTTTTGCCACAAAAATAAGAATTATGTGGCGCACGGACACATGCGCCACAGAAAGTCTTATTTCTGTTGCGCACCAGACCGATGCGCCACAGAAAGTCTTATTTTTGTGGCGTACCCAGTGGTGGTGCGCCATAGTTTTTTTTTGAATTTCAAAAAAAATGGCGGCCAGATCTAAATCTAGATCTGGGGCCACCTGAATTTTGCCGGAATTTTTTTAAAATTTTCTGGCCAGAGGTGGGTGGTTTAGTGGGTGGGGTGGGTCGAGGAGGAGGAGGGAGAGCAGGCCGACCGGAGGTTGTTGGTGGAGGAGGAGGTGGTGGTGGTGGTCGCTGGAGGAGGAGGAGGAGGTGGTGGGTGGGTGGACGAGGAGGAGGAGGAGGTGGTGGTGGTGGTGGTTGTCGTCGTCGGAGGAGGAGGTGGTTGACGTAGGAGGATGTCACCGGAGGAGGAGGTGGTCGCCCGAGGACGACGTGGTCGCCGGAGACGGAGGAGGTCGTCGGGTGTAGGTGGAGGATGAGGACGGAGAAGAAGGGGGAGGAGGAGAAGGGAGAAGAAGGGATGAGAAAGAGGAAAAGCGAGGAAAATGGAGAAGGAGGAGAAGTGGAGGAGGAGGAGGAGGACGCACCTGAAATTCAAAATTTAGCACTAGAATTCTGTGGCGCATGGGCATATGGTGCGCCCCGAAAAAAATTGAATTTTTAATTTTTGCAGGAAAAAATCTTGACTATGCCACAGAATTTTATCCCGGTCATTTTGATATATTGTGCATTTTTTCGAGTTTGTATGCAACCAGGAATCCAGTTTGATGATTTTGCAACGCAATTTTGCAAAAAAAAGTCGAAATTCATATTTGTTAATTCTCAGTGGTACTAGATGACATAACACATGGTCACCTCGAAGGATGTTATCTTTTGAAATTTCTATCTATTTCTTTTGTATTTTACAGTGCTAAAGAGGCGATCCACGGGGGGGGGGGGGTTTGGAATTGCGTGTGGAGCAAAAAAATCTTCTGTGGCACGTGGAGCTCATGTGCGCCACAGAAATGTGGATTTTTTGTGGCGCACCAGCCCGTGTGCGCCACAGAAAGTCTTATTTCTATGGCGCACCAGGCAAGGTGCGGTACAGAATGTCTTATTTCTGTGGCGCACGTGGTCCTGTGCGCAACAGAAATAGTGGAACCAATTATTGGGCCTGGCTGGGGTTGGGGCCCACCATATTTTTGGGGCGCATGTGTGTCTGGTGAGCCACAAAAATACGCTATTTCTTTGGCGCACCCTTTCTGGTGCGCTACAGAAATAATTTCTGTGGGGCACACAAATCTGGTGCGCCACAGAATAGCATCCCACATATAGCTAGTTTCCTACTAGTGGGCCTGAGGGCCAAAAGAGACAAGGTGGCGCGACTTGGAAGTTTGGCTGCGCCACCCATGCTCTTTGAGTCGTCGATCTCCCATTTTCCCTGATTCTTTCGCGAACCGACGTATTTTGCCCTAAAAACCACTATATATATGGCCCCGAGGAGTTCTCGGGAGGAGAACGCAACATAAAAACAGAAACACCAAAACGGAGGCCGCTCCAGAGAATATTGGAGGGGGAAACTCCGCCAGGATCACCGCTGGAGGTATCTCCACCTTCTCCAACGTCTTCATCATCAACACCATGACCAAGAGGGAGTAGTCCATATCTGGACTACAGATTTGTGGAAGTAGCTTGATCTATTTCTCTCATGTTCTTCATAGTATTTAGTGCCATATGAGCCGCCTATCATGATTATGGTCATATTTGTAATACCTATGTGGTGGATCCTTGTTCAATGATATTATTTTATGAGATATGATCTTATTATACTGTGAGATGTATTGATAGATGCATAGTATGTACCCCGTTCTTATGTTTATGTTCTGATCCAACATCTATGCAAGATCGTGTGTGGGGTGATGTGTGAGTTAGATAGAGTAGCATGCTTTTAGTGATTGGCTAGTGACAATATGTTCATGATCTATTATGGCTTTACCTTTCTTTCACTACCTCACTAGGGATTAAGTGAATGCATGTGCTATGTTCATCATGTGATAGCAATGATGATCTTGTTTGTTCAAGGTAGCATATTTGATATTCAAACTTCATGTTAAAGTACTTATTGCTATGCTCTTATAATTCTTAATACAAGATTGATGAAGTTTCTTTCTTCTGGAGTATAAGAAAGATGTGTTGCATCATCTCTATGTTAGGCGTGATGCACATATTAATTCTGATCTTACATATAATATTATATGTACTTTCATATCTCATTGATGAATTTTTTTTGTCCACCACAACTTTACGAGAGATTAGTCAAGTGAACTCATGAACCCTGGTCCACTTTTTATCATAAGAAACACCTTTATATTGCTTTTACATTGTTTTCTATTTTCTGCACTATTTTAATCCGAAAATACAAAAATATTTACTTTTCTTATTCGTATCCAAAACACCAAAAACAATCAATCTCTTTACAGTTTCTTACTTAGTTTTTTATCTAGTTTAGTTTCTACTTGTTTTATTACTACTTGTATTATTTACTTACGCGAAACCTTTTGCTTGACAGCCATACAGTGGAGTTGGGGACACAAGACATTTACTTTACTTGCGGGATTGCTTAACGAAGAGAGAAGAGTACACTCTTGCATTCAGTTTCCCGAGAGTTCGATATAAACCGCTGAGTCACCCTTGTGGAGAAGATACTCCCTTGATGTAACACTCTCCAAGTCCCAACGTATTAAGATCATTTTGACGTTGCTTTGTGTATGAGTTTTCTTGGTTTGCTACCCAATTAAGTGAGCACCTGGTATACAAAATTCCGCACCAAAACGAGTTATCATGACCCAAAATTTTGCTAGCGGGGTATCTGCATATAGCCATGTACACCGTCAAACATCTTCGTAAACTTAGTGTTCCAAAATTTTATTCATAAACAATCATTTTTCAGTTATATTAGTGCACATAATTGGTTAAATGTTTATTTTTGTGTGAAGGGGCCACCAAAAACAAGGTGCACACTTCACAATTTCAATTTCGCAAGCAGTAGACCTTTTTAGGGTGTCCAATTCCTAGGTTTGAGGTTTTATCTAGATTTGAATCTATCTATGGATTTATTTGAGCTTGGGCCAATTTAACTCACACGTAAACTTTAGATAATTTTACTTGATATTATAACATTCATGGCATAAAATAACTAGAGGTGTCCTATTCATATACAATCATTTTTCAATTATATTAGTGCACAAATTTAGCCAAATGTGTCTTTTCTGTGAAGGGGTTACCAAAAACATGGTGCACACTGCCACGATTTTAATTTCGCATACAGTAGACCTTTATTTTAGGGTGTCCAGTTCCTAGGGTTTGAGGTTTTATCTCGATTTGAAGCCTCAAGTGTGACTTGAGGGTTTTTCCCAACCTCCCCCGGTAGTAGTGCCGAGCGTGGTCCTGGGCGCAGGGGTCCAACATCGCCAGCGAACGGAGCTTGGCTAGGAGCGGGTCGGAGAACTAGCCGTTAGCGGGATGCTGCGCGAAGATGGTTGGAGGACAGGGTGGCGCCGGTGCGCACCTGCGGCGGGGGATCCGGGCAATCCCGGGTGCTACCGGTGTGGGAGCGGTTGGGTTGCCGACGCGGTGGGGCTCTGTCGCCGTCGCGGAAGCGGCCAGCGGTGGTTATCTAGGGAGAGAAGCTCGGGAAAAGAGAAAATTTGCTTTTGGTCGAACTATTTTTTCTCAGTCGTCTCTATATAGGGCCGAACGGTATTTTGAGCACCGGTTTCATAATAGTGTCACCCTATATAAGTATATATACACTATTCTTCACGATTTAAGCTAGCATCAGTCTTATGTGCCTTCTTTGTGTTTTAAAACAAAATGCAAGCATACATCAAATGAGAGAGAAACAAAATCGATTGAACTACTAAACCATTTTATTAATCTTTTGCAATTCCAGGCGGAATTCGTACTCACCTAACCGATATTAGGACCCAATCAGCATGTCTGAAGTAGCTAGTCCTGTCCTGGAGAGTGACCATTCCTTCGTAATGCATTAGCAAAGTGATTTTGCTTTATTGCACACTCCCATCTCAGAGTGAGCCATTTCAGGTTCAGTGCCACAAACTGAAAAAATTGGAGCACAGAATAATTTTTATTGGTGTACTCTTCTATGGAATGTAAGCTTTCTGAAAATTACTGTTTGTACTGCAGAAATCGAAAGATTACATCCTGGCTGAGTGGGGAGGTTAAAGAATCAAAGAAGAAATGCTAGAGCAGGACACACTCGGCAAGGCTGCCTTTCAGCGCAAAATAGAAAATGAAAATTTCTCCTTTGAGGCATAAAGTCAAACAGTTTTTTTTTTAGATAATGGGCGCTTTATTACTCATGAGAAGCAATTACACCCGACCTATGCATAGCTAAGATGCACACAGCCGTTCGACAAGTCTCAGTAGTCTTGAAAAATAAAAGGAGACGAATTACATAATAGGCAGGAGAGTGGATTTGGTGATCGGGGGATACGTGAGCACCCGGTTATCACCGTTGGATTTGGTCCACCACCGTTGGATTCTGCTACTCACTAACGGCCACTCACTAACGGTCACTACCTCGCCGGCCTCCACCTCGCCGGCCTCCAACTCGCGCATCTGAGGTCGCGCCAGTGTCTCCCAGGCCAAGCGCATCGCCATGAACCTTCCCCGCGTCTCTCCACTCTTCCACTCGACGCACTGGACCGCGTCGATGCGTGTACAGTGCTAACATCGTTAGACACATGTCGAGCAGAGAAGAGGTGCTCACGTATCCCCCTGATCACCAGGCTTCATCCCTAACAGGCAAAGTGAATGTAAAACGACTAAGAAGAAGACGGAGACCCAATCTGTAGATTATGCTGCCACCCATGTAGGGAAAAAGTATCTCTCTCCGTGTCCTCCAACCGTGTAGAGACCTCCGTAAACAGGTCGCGGTTCTCCACCTTCTGTAGTGCAGACCATGAACGGAGAGTAGCTGTACATCTGTATATAACCTGCAGGAGAGAACAATTCTTGTCATTAAATACTTTGTCATTTCTACACAGCCATAGCGACCATATCATGGAAAACGCCCCCACCCTAATAAACGTTCTAAAGCTGTGGTCGATCCCATGAAGCCAATTACCAAAGATGTTGGCCACACTAGTTGGGGGATATAGATCAGAAGCTATTTGGATGCATAACCATATGGATCTGTGTAACATCCCAACTTTTCAAATCAATGAAGAAGATCAATCTCTCCTACCCAAAAATTTGAGCCAACAAAAACTTAAATTGAATTGCTTTGTGTACCTAGTGTTCATGCATGTATATTTTGATTGTTGCCATGATTGTTTGTTTGAGGTGTTGGACATGATTCCAAACCCTAAACCATACCCCTTTTCACAATCAAGGAGAAGAAAATAAAATAAAATAAAATAAAAAGAGAAGCACATATGGGCATATAGCCATATTTGCAAATCTTGGCATATGCCATTTTTACTTTAGCTAAATGGTTTGAAAACATTACTAAACCCAAAACAATACCTTTTGTGTCAAAGAAAAGCAAAACAAATCAAAAGAAAAATCAAAACCAAGTCACATATGATAATGGTCATTTGTGACAATTATATCAGGGTACCCACTTTGGACCCCTGTGGTTATTATTTTCTAAACTAAACTTTCCCAATTATTTTCTCCTCATCCAAGAACACATCAAGGTGATCACAATGGTGTTGACCAACCTTGCTGATTCATTTTCAAACTCTTATTTTAAGCATGGAAAGTTGCAACTTTGAAACAGAAACAAGATCACCCCAAATTTGAATTTCACAAAACCAACTCCATTTTGCAAACCAACACCATCACTAGGTGCCAAACATTATTTGAATCACACCCATAAAATATTTTGGCCAAATTCAAATTTGAATTTCATGCCTCCATTTCATCAAACACCTTAAGTGCACCAATCTGGTTTGAGCACACACTCTATTATCCTTTGGATTTTAGACTAAACCATCCATGCTTGTGTCATCCTTGATGTTCCCTTGCATCCCCTGGATCAAACCATGCCATTGCTTCAATGATCACCGAAGAGAATTGACCAAACCATGTCCATGCCGTGTACCATGCCACCCACCATGCCATCATCCTCTCCTCTCACTTCTGGCTCACCTCAGCATGTCCTGGAGCCTCCCCTCCCTCTCCTGATCACGCTCGTGCAAGACGTTGGCCAAGGAGAAGCGAGCACTGGCCAACACAGGACACGCCCATGTCAGCCAGTGATGCCAGCGCGCGCACGGACATGACCCAGAGCGCGCCAGAGCACGTCATCGCCCCATCGCCTCTGTCCTTCCCTTGACCTCCGCTTCTGCCCCGAGCATCGCCACGACACCAGCTACCTCCCAGACACGCTCCCTCTCTCGCCCGTGCCCTGTCGCCGTCGTCCTCTTCGTCGACGTCCGCCACGGTACTGCCAGACATGGCACGCTCACGATCGCGTTTGACCTCGGTTTTCTGTGCAATCAAGCGCGTCTCGATCGCCATGACCTCAGGAAGAGAGCAGCGTCTTCGCCCACGCCCTTAGTCGCCCGTAGCATCACCTCCATGCTCGCCACCGTGAACCCCCGCAGCACCTCTCTCCCGCTATAAATAGAGCACGCCCCGGCCCTCAATCTTCACACCATTCCACTCCTCTCCTCCCACTGATCCTCCTCGAGCATTCCACCGTCCCAATTTAGCCCGTAGCCCCTCAATCGATCGCTGGAGTCCGCCGGAGCCGTCGCAGAAGGAGCGGAAGATTGGCGCCACCCCAGGAGACGCCGCCGGTACCAGGAGCTTCGCCGTCGTCGACAGCGTCGCTCTGCATCAACGCCGATCATCGCCGGACCTCCGGTGAGCCGCCGAACCCCTAGGTTCACCGCCAGTAGGGTTCGCTCTCGTCGACGGAGACGACGAGCCTTGGCCGTCGGTCCTCTGTCTAATCCTACGACCCTCTTTGAAACATATTGTTTCGGTGTTTATTAGTCGCTGACGAGTGGGTCCCGCTGTCAGGCAGCCCACGCGTGCGAGAGGCGCAGCTGGGTCAGCCCGTTTTCTTTTTCCTCTCTGGCCCAGTTTCGTTTCCCGCCGAAGCCCACCGTTTGAATTCGTTTAAATTCATTTTAACTCAAATTCAATACTGATGCTTTGCTAGAATTTGAATAAAATAAAATCTACAAATCCAAATGGAGTGATTCCAATTTGGTGTGAAAGTAGATAAAAGGATCTACCCAACCCCACTGGTCTCAAACTCTAGTTCATTATAGATCACTTGCAATAAAAATAACAAGGCAGTGCCTTTTCAAAATTCAAACTTTTATTAAAAATCAACCATAATGAATTTTGAGGTGATTCCAATTCTAATAATTCACTTTTAAAAAAATGTATTTGATTATGCAAAAGTATGACATAGTTGTTTCATATGATCATGGGCTAGAATCAAATAATGGCTATGTAGTCATTTCTAGCTCATTTAAATTGTTTCAAATTTAGGATTTCAAATCTATGAGGTGTAGCACCTCATTTAAATCACTTTACCAAGTAATGTTCCGTGGCCTCATATTCTCTTATTTGAGGATATCAAATCTTAGTATATTTCAATGAGAGGAAATTATTTTCCTAACACTAAATAAGAAAACCCTAGTATGATGTTGAGTGATGATTGTGATGATGATAGATCATCTTGAGTGAGCCATTAAGGCTAAGTAGTCTCCTTAAGAATTGTTTGGTCATTGTTACCTCGTATCCGTTTATAGACGCTAGTACCGAAGGCTACGAGGAGGAGGAGGTATTCTACGAAGAAGAGGAGGAACACTTTGATCAATACACCAACCAAGGCAAGCTCTACTAATGCCAAGCTACTAGTGCAAGTTACCATGGGCACTAGTATTGTTGTTTAAAGTTTTATCTTTCCAAGTCCAAGTTTTTATCTTACAAGCTTTTACTTTGTTTACCAAGGCTTAATTGTAGTAGTTCATTTGTGTCTAAGTATAGAGTACCACAAGAGCTTCAAACTTAGCCTAGAAAGCTAAACTTTATTTAGCACCCCTCATGATTAGTTGCTAGTGCTAAAACTAAAATTGACTACTCTAGATGGAAACTTGTGAAGCAAATGATTTTGAACACCTTGGAATGATGATTCATTCTATTGAAAGTTTTGAAGTTGAGTATGACCTTTGAATGACAATGTGTTTTTGACAAAAACTGATGGTTGGGTTCGGATGTGATACCATTCCAATTTTAGAGTACCCCCACAATACCTGATAATGGGTAAGGCTTTAGCTAGAAATTTATGTATCTTAGTATGGGTTTCCTCTGAATAAGCGTCATAGAGGTTATGCTGAGGCTGCCTCCGTTGAAAGTGAAATGACGTGAAAAAGAGTTGAATGGCCTACCCAAGCCCTGTGCAGTTCCTAGGATGGCAGTTTACTATCACTAGGAGGCCAAGCTCACAGGGGAGGTGCCTATACTAGAGTATAGAGTATGTAAGTGAAAGGTTAATGGTTAATGATCCGCATACTGAGTTATGATGATTCAGGGCTATCCCTGACGGATGTAATCAAAAGTTGTGGCACGAGAGTACGACCTCTGTAGAGTGTTAAACTATTCGAATAGCCGCGTCCGCGATCATGGACAGTTGGATGGTCATACTGTTCCGTTGTCAGATGTTTTCTAAAAATAAATGGTGACTTGAAATGTGACTTTGACTTGAATCACAACAGAATTGTGTGGATGGCACTAATGTTCCCACTTGAGTAAGTCTAGGTAAATAAAGAGTCTTGACTAGTAAGTGCTTATGAAATAAAACTGGCTTTGTGCAAATGAACCTAGAGCTTAGAACCCACTTAGAGCTTTTAGTAATTCTATTAGTGTGAGTTTGCGAGTACTTTAAAAGTACTCATGGCTTTGTCCCTGGCTATTCAAATGGCCAGACTATGAAGAGGAGAACCAGTACCAGGAAGGTGGACAGCAGGATGTCTACGATAACTAGGACTACCTCCCGACGTCAAGCGTTGCCTGTGGAACAGATGGACCACTACTACGTATCTTCCGCTATGTGTTATGTATTTGATCTTTAGATCAATTGTTGTATTAAGACTGGATCATGTGATCCTTTGATGTAAGACTATTATGGTTTGTAATGAATGATGTGCTGTGATATGAACTTATTATGTCTCGCAAAAACAATCTTCCTGGGATTGCGATGTACGGCATAATAGGCATCTGGAATTAAAAATCCGGGTGTTGACAATCTGACAAAGCGGCATAGGAAGAACAAATGCTTAATAGTCTCATTTTGTTGACAAAAAATGCATTGTGTATTACCATGCCAATTCCGCTTCACAAGATTATCTTTGGTTAGGATTACTCCTCGACGCAAATACCAGTAAAAAATATTAATTTTTAGCGGTATCTTCATCTTCCAAATCTTCTTGTTCTTATCAACTGGAACGGATGCCAAACACAACAGTAAGGCGTTCCATGCAATAAGTCTCGGACCGATTAAATCTCGTCTAAACGTCATATTCGGAGGTGAGGTTGCCATTACGGAAGCAATGGTATCACTTTTGCGACGAACAATGTTGAATAACGCTGGATTTTGTTCAGAGAGAGGCCTATTCCCTAGCCATGTATCCTCTCAGAACCGTATCTGCGATCCATCCTTAATAATGAAAGTACCATATCTGAAGAAGAATTTCTTCGTTGCCATTAGGCTATCCCAAAAATGCGAATCTCCCGGTTTTCAAAGGATCTGGGATAACACTTTTTCGCCTATGTACTTTCTTCTAACCATGGTCTGCCATGCGCCATTCTCGGTTAGTAGCAAACAGCTACAGAGTAGAAATACCACTCTGTTTTAACGAGATTTGGAACTTACATTGAAAGGCTTGGAATGGGCACTAATCAACAAAATACTTAATTCCTAAGATAAAATACTTAATTCTCCGAGTTTGTGTCCTCTCCGGAACCGAAAACATGCACTTGCACTTCCTGCCACCATGAGATTGAAATTTGTTGCTAAACTTGCTTGTACTGCCTAGCGCGAAACATAAAAAAATTCAGAGAGCAGCAAGCGGACTTCTGGACTGCTTTGAAGAGCTGGAGGGTTTCGAAACTGAACTGCAACCCAGATCATGTTAAGAAAAAGCAGAAGAAAAATCCGCATCAGCAGTATCACGCAAGAGAAGCAATTGCTCGTGCTTATTCGCGCTCGCGTGCTCCCTGTTCAGCGACAGAATTCTTTTATTCTTTCCTTATGCTATGCACCTATAGAGGAGCTGCATTACTGGAACCATAACGAATAGCAAATGGAGTGCTTGGGCTGTGCGCGGAGCTTCCATCAGCAACCCTGCGTGAGCTCACGATTGCAGTACAAGGAGCTCGCACCGGCAGTGCAAGCATAACATCAGTGCAGTTCGAGCCTTTTAAAAATTGAATTAAATTATGAGGTAAACATGAAAACTGTGAAGGATGTTTTGCTGATGTTATAACTTATAATTTTTGCAAGATTTCGTGTAGAATATTGGTTCTTATAAAAACATTAAGTGATTTGTCCTGTGTTGGGATAGAATTGCAGACTTTATTACCATTTCAGAACTATAAATCATCTCCATGTGCGTTTGACACATTAGTTTGACCCAATATAAGGGAGGAGTTACCTGTGCTACTGATCGAGCAAGTTATGGCAGCAACAACTAGATATATCGTCATAGGTAGGGCGCTTCCATGCAATTTAGCCTTGGATGGCAGCTTCAGAATCTGAAGTGTCATATCTCACAGAAAAAATATAAGGGATTATTAGGCTGAGCCTCTGTATTAGAGTCTATATTTTGGGGATCTTGATGTTATTTCTCTTTTTCACGAACATAATGCAAAGTGATATCAAAATCCTTGCTCACCATGAAACGGCTGAACGATATCATTTTTCCATTACTATTTGCATAGGTCTGGCAATTATCTTAGAATTCAGTAGTAGTACATATCCATTTCTCTCGGACTGAAATGTCAATAATACATATCCACGTGTTTATTTGCTGACTAATTTGTTACTACTTGTCATCGATTTGTATAGATGCTTAACATGATGTGTTGACATCTATTACCAATGCGAAAGGAGGGGATAACAGTTTGCTAATGCGAAGGCAAGCCGTGCAGTAAGAACTTGAGGTACGTACAATGTAATCTCTGCCAAGAGGAAGTACAACTTTGAGAAGCCCTTCCTTTTGCCGTGCAAGGAAGTTAGCTGGGAATCGTCTCCCTCCCCATTGGATTGTTTTGCCCGTTATATGGCATCATATAAGCCAGTTATATTAATTCTTATTTGGTAGTCTGATTTCAATCTATTGCTCATAGTCTGTCATTTTTCGTTCAATATTGGCTAGAAGCTCTAGATGATGTTTAGAGGTATTGCAAATTCGAAATGGACATTGGTCAGAAGAGTTATATCAGGGCAAGATCAAGGTAGAAGCTCAGCATCTCATGCTGTCAGACATCTTGATAGTCTCCACAAGATTATGGTCTAGAAGAGCACAAATTATATATATACTCTACTAATCCATGCTAATACAACCGTATGAAACATCACATTAGGAGGAAAGGAGCAGCTGCAAACTCATGAGACGACACTCGTTATTCTATAATGTAGCGATGAACACAGACGCTGACAGACCAATCATACTGACGCGGCTAGTACCTGCAATTATAGCCTCATAGGTACTCGGAGGGAGTACATCTCAGCGCCCCGAGTGGGGGTACCCCCACGCCGGCCCTCTCCCTCCGGCGGCCGCACTCGCTCCGGCGGCGCGCTCGCGGCGGAGCTGGAGCTCCGCGTGGGCTATGTACCCGTACGCCAGCGCGGCTAGGATGCCCTCCACGGCGACCAGAGCCCATATGCCGCCACTGGCGGCGGGGCAGGCAGGGGCCGCGGGGCAGCGTGAGGTAGTTCTCTCGAGCGGGCCGCCGGGCTGAGTTGTCGTTGAGGAGCTTGCATCTGTCGAATACGAAAAGAATTTGCGTGAGCGTTCACGGCCCATCTCAGCGAGCAATGCAACATGAGACGGTTTGTTCAAGCTTACCTTCCGCCGCGAGCGCAGAAAGCAGGGACAGGATCGCCGTGATGACCAGTAGTAGCGCCTTGATCCTTCCGCCGCCGCCGCCGCCTGCTGCACCTGCGCCACGACGACCCATGACTGCAACTGACAGGTGAACTAGATTGTGCAGAGAGCAATGCACGCGGAGTGGGCTTTTTATACTGGTTTGAGGGTGGCGTTCTGAACAATGGTGACATTGTGCATGCCACGTAGCCGTTTCCCAAGAGTGACCAGCAGCTTCTGCATCCAATGGTTTTTCAGTGGTCTCTTTAGAATCAAATAAGTAGGATGCTAAGATTGTGTTAGAAACACACTCCTGGCGAGACACTGTCCAACCACCACCAAAAGTTAGAGCTTGCCAACAAGCCTTAGTAATTCCATATATTGCTTACAGTCCACCATCAGATTGGGCCTTTCTCCCATTTAAGTCTTTGCCTAGTCCTAATTCTGATGTATGGAAGGATTAAGATGAGTTCATTATCTTGCAATAAGCTCAACACACTCAAAATTATTTGGGAAAACATCCCATAAATATGTTTCCAAAGGCATCTTTTTTGCCATTCATCTTATCTTTTGAACTATTCCATCTGAGTGCCAGCTGGGCCTCCTACCAAATTTAAACCAAGCCTTCTTGGACTCCAGCATAGCCTTCCGCGTCTCCAAAATCAGGGTTCAGCTCCAAGTTGACACGGCCATCTTGCTGTAGCTATTGAGAACCTGAAAAAGGCCACAAAAAATACTTCAAAAAATCCGTTCTTTATTTCATAGATTCCATGTCTTCATTACATCCAGATAGCAAAAAAATTACTATGCAAAACCAAAAACACAAGTTAAACTAAAATACAAGTTAACACCCAACTGCTGTCTAAAACGGGACAAGTTGCACTACACAAATTTCCATTCTCGTCCGCTTTATTAGTTGCCGTCAGAGCGCAGCATTACGTGCCATTACACAAGTTATCAACTTATCATGTTGTGCACACTGAAAAGGCAAGTGTATGACACACATATCACAAATGTACCAGTTTCGAAGCAGCTACAAATGTTCATGGGCAGGCATTGCACAAATCAAGCGAAAACTAATAGAGTTAGTGATATGGCAAACAGGACAAGTTGCACTACACAAATTGCCATTCTCACCTGCTTTATCAGTTGCCATCAGAGCCTAGCATAAGGTGCCATTACTGCACAATCTACCAAAAATCCAACACGTCAATAAAGTTTCCATCACAACACTTGATAAAATCTGGCATGAGCTTTACAAAAAAAAAAAAAAAAACCAACATATTTGGTCCAAAGTTTCCATTTGCTGGCATTAATTCTTGCCACTGAAAATCAGCAAATAAAAAGGGCTGCACCTAAGGAGCTTGCAATGAAAAAATGTGACATGAAGTTACAGAAACGCTAGGTAGCAGAGGTTTCCCTACGCTAGTTTGCCCTCAACCAAAAGATGTCCTAAAACGAACCTCTGATTGTGAAAAGAACATGTGCTATAGTTATCAACTTACCATGTTGTGCACACTGAAAAGGTAAGTGTATGATACAAATATCACTAATGTAGCTTTTTCAAAATAGCTGATGCCCATTGCGCATATAAACGATAAATGCTTGAGGTAAGCAGCTAGAAATGTTCATGGGCAGGCATTGGGCAAATCATGCGAAAACTAATAGAGTTAGTGATATGGCAAACAGGACAAGTTGCACTACACAAATTGCCATTCTCACCTGCTTTATTAGTTGCCATCAGAGCCTAGCATAAGGTGCCATTACTGCACAATCTACCAAAAATCCAACACGTCAATAAAGTTTCCATCACAACACTTGATAAAATCTGGCATGAGCTTTACAAAAAAAAGACCAACATATTTGGTCCAAAGTTTCCATTTGCTGGCATTAATTCTTGCCACTGAAAATCAGCAAATAAAAAGGGCTGCACCTAAGGAGCTTGCAATGAAAAAATGTGACATGAAGTTACAGAAACGCTAGGTAGCAGAGGTTTCCCTACGCTAGTTTGCCCTCAACCAAAAGATGTCCTAAAACGAACCTCTGATTGTGAAAAGAACATGTGCTATAGCTATCAACTTATCATGTTGTGCACACTGAAAAGGTAAGTGTATGATACACATATCACTAATGTAGCAGTTTCAAAATAGCTGATGCCCATTGCGCATATAAACGATAAATGCTTGAGGTAAGCAGCTAGAAATGTTCATGGGCAGGCATTGGGCAAATCATGCGAAAACTAATAGAGTTAGTGCTACGACAACAGGGTATACCCAATCTCACCTTGTGGTAGAGCTTGTACCTGGCTTTCAACCTGAAAACTTGATCCTTTCTGTGGTACAAGCCAGTTTGACAGCACCAATGCTCATCCTCTGCAAGAACATAATAGCATTATTCAGGTACAAAAATATATACAACTAAGAGAAGCCATCCAGACGGACACAAGAATAATGAGTACGGGGCTAGATTGTTCCATCATTTCATAAGGAGCCTTTCCTATGCACGTAGCACCACAAAACATAATAAAAAGCAAGATTTTCAGAAAGAGCCTCACCTCTCTCATAGGAACACAAGAGCCACCTCCCAGCAGCTTATTTCCACCAATTAACACCCACTTGGGTGATAGCCGGGCGGGTTGAAGTAACTGAATAGTATGGATCTCCCAATCAGGGTTCAAGCGCTGGATGCCACAGAAGATGTCCTAAATGACGGACACAAAAATAATGAGGATTGTTCCATCATTTCATAGAAGCTGATTCCTACTAAGAGAACATAATATATTTGATCACAATGATGTTTACTAGTTCGGCCATCATGAGACTTGATTGTTACTATGCCAAATGGCCAAGGCAAAAGAAGATAAGACATCATCAGCCAGCACAACATTTAACTTACAGATTACGAGTCATTTGGTTGACAGGTTCCCACTAGCAAAAATATTTCTAGCATCAGTGTCAGAATCTAGTACGGTCAAATTTATAGTTTCTTTGGATATCACACATCAGGGATTGATAGAGTACCCAGCAGCATTTTCTATGCATCTCAAACTCTGGACATCTACCACAAAACATAATAAAAAGCAAGATTTTCACGAGCCACCTCCTGGCAACTTATTGCCACCAATTTACACCAACTTGGGTGAGCACCGACCGGGTGA
The DNA here is from genome assembly GCF_022539505.1 of Lolium rigidum. Lineage (NCBI taxonomy): Eukaryota > Viridiplantae > Streptophyta > Magnoliopsida > Poales > Poaceae > Lolium > Lolium rigidum. The sequence continues at coordinate 30,542,723 of NC_061511.1, read as the reverse complement.
AGTAACTGAACATTATGATCTTCCATTCAGGGTCCGAGCACTGGATGTCGTGGCAAATCATATCAAATTTCTTCAATGTCCATTCGCCAAATAAATAAAAAAAACTTCAATGTCGTCAATGACCAGGGCAACACAAACCAAGTGTTGGCTTTCGTCCATAAGGGCAACACAAAACAGGTGTTGGCTGGCTGGTAGTACCTTTGTTCGTCCATAAGGGTTCATGGCGGAATTCCTCTGTGCAGGGCACTTGTGCCAAACCGTAGAAAGTGGCTGATGAAGCTGCAGATATCAAAAGATAGGACTTTAGCATACTAACCAGATGTTGATACTTATTGATGCACTACTTACTTAATAATGCCTACTCCATACACGGGTCCCTAGTACCTACTTTATTAATTGGTGCAGAACAAGCAGATGGCAGCAACATTATAGCTTTCCTTATTTGGGGGACACAAATGAAGACCCAACTGTTAAAATGTTGTAATACTTTTTACCACCGTTCCTACTACACACCTAGCTAGGATGCAACAGCAACAGGAAACGCTAATAGCCATAAGAAATACTCCCCCTGTCCCAAATTACTTGTCGCCGATTTGTCTAGATGCACATTTATGTACACACGGTTTAGTGTATAGATATATGTGAATCTAGACAAATCTGTGACATCTAATTCAGGAGAGAGGGAGTATAAAGCCTTGGAGAGCTGACGATAACACACATAGTTAGGTAGCTTTACCAACACCCTCAAATTTCCAGGACATATCCATCAGCCAGATCGCTACAAGGTGTTTCTATTTCTACTCAACACACGACCAAGATAATACAATACACTAGAGCTATACTACTCACCTAAACCACAAAGACACAGTCAGAGGAACAAGACGCTGCCACACAATGCTTCCCAAAAGCGATGGAAAAGTCACAAGCCTCCAGGTTGCCCGTGTCGCTCAGAAGAAGTGTCGTAATTGTATGTAGTTTGTAGTTTCAATGAAAACATGCATCAGTACCATGTACCAGCCAATGCAAACTAGTAGCAGCCAATGAAATGAAAAGCTAGCTAGAAAAGAAACAGTATAGCAAACAATGAAGAACCAGGGAAATTAAGGGGGGGAGTAGCAGTTAACTAATTAATCAATATCTACAAATTTTTAACATGACCTTTACCATTTTTTGGACATTTACATCACACAGCAAATGTTTGGTATCAGAGATTTCAAAATATAGTTCAATCCATCACATGTTTAAATAACGAGAAACGCAAGCTAAAGACTGGTGGCATCTCTAGCTGCCATGCTCATTAACAAAAAGAGATGTAGCCTGACTTGAGCTGAACCAACACAACACGCAGCATCACAACAAACACACTCAAGCCTTTCAGAACACCACATCTCTACAGCAAGAAACAGCATTAGCTCAAATAAGAAAGAGCACGTCCAGCCAGCCGGATCACTCCAGGCCACCAGAAGCTCCACTTCTACTCTCCCTTGCGGCTGCTGAAAAGGGTGAACCTGAAGCAACAGAACACACGCAGCTAACGTGATATTATCTAGTGATACAAGGACTGTACAATCATATGAGAAGTAATAAACCTTGCAAAAAATGTAATTTCTTAGTAAATATAGAATGATATAGTGATAGCCTATAAATATAATGATGAAAAACTTCGATCACATAGTTGTTTACTATCCACTGCTAGTAGGTAACGAAAAATTGCACATGGAGAAACACTATGCAAACAATGGAGCGCATATTTAAACATGAGACAAAAGAGAGCTTAGTTGCGTGGTATGGATTACTTTAGTCAGCATGTATGGAAAAAAGAAAATTTAGTCAACCTTCCTCCTAAAATTGTCCTTTCTAGGTTATTCCTTTCGGTAACCAGCCTTCATAGGAACCAAGGAATGTTCTGCCATCAATTGTTGTGCAAGTGTAGATGTTACATTGCACCAACAATATTAACATAAACACTAATCTAGCACATGCCTAAGAGTTCACAAAATAAAGAACAAAACAATATTTGAAATTGCAACCTTTATTACAGTCATGAAGCAAAGCTTTAGGCAATGTTGTGGGAAACCAGTGGGAGTTCCTAGCTTAGCTTTAGGCTTGTAAAACTATTTCTACCCGTAAAAAGAAATTCATGGCCTACTGTGTGCATGTATGTGCTAAAAGAAGATCAAAAACTTGCACAATAGATTGTATCCCGTCCGTCCTTTGAGGAAGACTGAAATGACTATACTAAAACATAAGATTTTCTTTTCCTGGAAAGAAAATATTAAAAATAGCAGGGCTACTATCATCTATGTACCAAGGAAACACTGCTCAGAGTGACCATGAAAGTCATTTTCGTCTTCTTTTAGAAGTAAACTTCTCGTACTTATGATTGAGCTACGTTAAAGGACTATTGTCAATTGATAGTGGCGACCTCTGACAGAATTCTGGCCATGGTCCTTGTAATCAGTTATTAACATCTAAACTCTAAACAGAAAAGTCATCATCTTTTTTTCAATTTAACAGGTTGCAGTTATATTCTGTTGCACTAAAGTGTACTGCACGGTGGCCAATGTAATCATGTGTGCATCTTGGACAAAAGAGCCCTTTGATCTATTTTTAGTAATGGTATCATAGACATGAACACAAATGAGTATTCAGCTATTTAACATTAAATTAAACTATGCATCAGAAGAGCCATTGGCCTGATCAAGAAGTAAGCATTAGGGTACTGGTATTGGTAAAAATTTGTTCATCTTAGGGAAATAAGAAAAGAGCATCCAGTTGTGTAAAACTGCAATAAATCTCACTAAATATTATGTGGAAGACGTAAAATCGCATCAAGATATCTATCATGTCTTAAAAAGTCAAACACATATGTCTTTCTCTCCCTCCCGCTTTCTCTTTCTCAAGAACTGTTAACCATGCATAGGCCAAATAACTGAAATACTTCACCGACCATTAATTCATAATATGCCTCAAAGAATCTACAAAGAACAAATTTGCTAGTAACCTAAACCAATTTCTGAAAAAAAAGACAGTTTGTCAAGGCAGCAATTGTCTGTTTGTTTCTGAAAAAATTGACAGTTTGTTTCTGAAAAACAAGCTTGTGGCTAATGAGCAAAGAAGGTCTCAGCAGAGGAGTTATCAAGGAAGAAATTTTCACCTGTTTGTTGGTAGTTTGAGAGTTTCAGTAATACAGTCAGTGTAGCAGTCTATTCCATGTTGCACCTTGTTGGCCCAATTGACAGTTCTGATTTGAAAAAGATGGTCTGAATCGAACTCATTGTTGTTTGAGACTTGAAGTAATACAGTCAGTGTAATAATCTATTCTTTGTTATCAAGTGCAGAGCCTGCCATTAGAAACATAACAGGATCACATGAGTAATTTTTTGATCAATATGAGGACTTGTTGTTTGATCAGAGGAGCTAGCTCCTGTGTCTCACCTCTGCCAGGAACAGGTCGGCTGCCCCGAGCGCCAATGGCGATGAGACCTTGTTGAGGAAAGCGATTGGGGTGAGCAGGCAGGCTGACCACAGCATCCCTATATGCTCTTGCTGGTCACTCAGGGCTGCGAACACGATCAATGTCCCGTGCACAAGGGCAATATCACAGATTTGTCAGTTTTCTCAAGATACATGTCACTGAAGAGTTCGTTGAACTTTTGGATCGCTAGCATTGTTTGTGTTGCTTACCAGTGAGTGGCCCACGTAGTGCACCTTCTGCTGGTTTGACAGGTAGTCCACGGACTGCAGCATCGCCGAGAGATCGTTGATGGCCAGCTCGTCCCATGACCAGTCCCAGTAGGCCTACAGTTCCCATTGCATATTTTGTTAAGGGATAATATGAACACAGACCCTTTCCATAATCAAGTTGATATTTCATATGGCAAGCGAGACATGACTGGTTAATGACAAAAAATGCAGATATATGGACACATTAAAACAAAGAGCATCTAGACTGAATATGTTCAGAGAAAAACAATGAAACAATGACATTCCCTCTCACTTTCCAGTTATCTACATGGACATTAGATTTTGACTATTAATGTACTTCGTTGTAGCGAATAATGATCGATTCAAGTACAAAAATACTGAAAGCATTTAGAAGATGCAATCTTATGTTAGCTATTTATAATATGTGTATTCAAAAGAGAGACCAGGAACAGTGCCATCCTAACTACCATGTGTTAAACAATCTTAAAACACCGACATCCTAACTGCTGCAGGTGTTAAACAATATTAAGTACAATAATAAGATGGAGTACTCAACTTTTGATGTCTGCAGTGAACACAAGTTAACTTGATGCAGTGAACACAACAATGGTAGCATTTTTATCGGCATAATGAGCAGAATTAGCACAACTACTCCAGCATTGTTATCAGCATAATTATCACAACTACTCCAGCATTGTTATCAGCATAATTAGCACAACTAACAGCTAGTCAAGCATTCTGCGATAAAAAAAGTTTCTCAATGTGGATGTGAGATCTCAATTCCTTAATTCACCAGGAACATAAATCATGCAGAGATGCGTAGGAGTTTCACTGAGTATACGTGCTTTCTGGGCTGATCAACCATGCTGGCATCTGATCCTGCTCATGGGGATCACGCCATTGTTGATGTGTCAGGATGCTCATGAACAACCACTGATTGTTAGGCACCATGATCTGTGACATCACAAGATTGTTTGATCTCAGCCTTCACACATCAAGCAAGCAATATTGCATTAACAGAGACAGTGGCCTTCACAAGGGGAATTACCATTTTGCTTTACCATGTGAAGCTCGGCAAGGATACAAGGCTTGACTGATGTTGGAGACACCAGCATATAGCGTTCAGGTACGCCGATATGTGGATGTCCATCAGGTCCTCACGGTTGATGATGGTGTCCGCGACCCCAGCACTCACCTCCTATCAGCAGCATCGTTGGAGTCGCCCTGAGCCTCAGCCATCCCAGCTTCACCTTGCTGCTCATCGCGTCCCCAAACCAGCCTCCTTCTCCATTGACTCCGGCACCACCAAGATTTGGTACCCATCTTAGAACATCTTAGACATTCTTAAAACAAAACTTTGAATTTAAATTGTTTCGGAAAATCTAACATCTTAATTAACCTACCAAAGAACTCTTGAGGTGTGACCCAGATGAGAGAATGATGGCGTCATTGAAAAAAAGTAATCCTCTTCTTGAAGTGGTTCACCGTGTGCGCCACTGAAACGATCAGTTCATTTCTATTAGATCATATGGAGAAAAGATGATCCACAGACTACTTACATTCAAATGAGAATGTTCACGTATGCTACTACATGATACTCCAATGATAAAATGACAGGAACAAGTAGCATCGCCACATCACCCTCCATCATTATAACTAAGGCTCCGTTCGGAACGGAGGAAACTATATAGGAATTTTGTAAGTTTCATTTTCTCTGGAAAATTCCCTTTGAGAGCACTCGGAACAAAGGAACAGCAGTCCCGGTTCTTTAGGGAAGGAAACATTTCCTTTGCTTTACACGGGAGACAAAACATCTACCTGGACCTGACTTTTTTCACCTAGGCACGAGGCAACAACAAACTGCACTGGAGTGCTAGACTGCTAAACACAATAGTATGGAGCAGGCGGCTCAGCCTCCATGTCTCTGCATAAAGAAGAAACAAGATTCATCAGATCATTGTAGCAAATAATATCAACCACTTGAATATTTAATTTTCAGTATCAAACTATAACACAAGATAGTCAAATTTAGAGAATGAATTGGCCACCTACAAATCAAAATCTACAGCTTGAATGTGGTTCAAATCATCCTCAACAAATACCTAGACGAAGGAGCTTGCAAATCATCCTCAAAATCTACAGCTGGAATATGGTCTAGAACTCTAGATATTTTTAGATTTATGATGTTCCATGGGAAACAAAAGTGAGAATCAAAACAGCTGGAGCACCTGTACTTGGAAGATGAATCAAAACGGCTGGCTGCAGAGACAGAGAGAGGAGATGAGACGGGTGAGGGAGAGGGAGAGAGAGCAGAGATGGAGGGAGACAACTTAGAGAGAGAGGGGGGATGAGACGGGTGAGGAAGAGAGAGGCGTACCTGCGGGCGGCACGCATGGTCGCCGACGCTGCCGCCGACGGAATCAACCGAGATCTGGAGAAAACCAACGGTGACGGCTAGGGTTCTGGAGAGAGGAAGCGGGGAGGAAGAGAAAGGGAGGAGGAGCTGTGGACGGGAGTCTGCAATTCTGTCCCCATGCGTACAGAGGGGGTTCGCCATGGCCGGCGAAGGGAAGATCGCCACGCTCGTCCTCTCCACAGCAACGCAGGAGGAAATGAGACGTGAAAAGACAATTCTGCGGCTGCGTGAGTACTGGAGGTATACCATGTCGTTGAGATTCAATGAGGTTGTGGTGTGCATTTTCATACAAAATTTTGTAAAGTGTGTTCCACTCATACAACAACTTGTGCTAGACGTGTACAACTCATACAATTCAATGTGGTGGCGACATGTGGCAGTTGTAAAGTGTGTTCCACTCATACAAGAACTTGTCCTAGACGTGCACAACTCATACAATTCAATGTAGTGGCGACAGGAAGATTTTTATTGCAACGTTGAAAAAATATGATAATTGCGAACAGGTCCTCGCCCCAACTAACGGGGCACCCTAGCTGGCGGTCAAAAAATTCCATGCTTCTCATGTGTTTCGAACCTGCAACCTCAAGGGTGCGGGCCAGCAAGATTCAGCTGACCAGCTCAGCTATTGAGGAGACATGCTAAAAGTAGAGGCATACTTCTTTTGGCCTGTATAATGTATCTGGTGAAAAGGAAAAAACCTTGTTCTTTTCTTTCGCTTAACAAAACGTGAATTTGGTATACACTAGGAAACAAGCCCGTGCGTTGCAATGGAAAACCAAAACCTCACACACACCGTATCCCTAGTGACTCATCTTTGTTGCTACCTCTCCTTTTGTTGGTCATCATAGTCTTAACAAGCCGCTTTATGAGCCTCCCCATGCATCAGCTTTCTGTTGTGCAGACTTGTAATAATGGCGCGTGCCACCATAATATGTGCTTGCTCTAATCACGTTGCCACAGTATAGAGAAAACCCAACTTTCAGACGAAAACCATTGGCCCGATCCAAGTTTTGCCACAAATTCAGCAAGTTGCTTAACCCTAGCCTTAGTTTGCCCATTCGTTGGAAGCCTGCAAACCTAGCATCTCTACAGGAGGATAACACGTGGGTTATTTTAAATCTAATGTATACACTACATCATTGCCAATTAGCTACTACATGCTCGTAGATCACTTCATTAATATATGACTGTGATATAGAGAAACCCCAAAAGAAAACCAATCGAGAAATCACAATTACCTCTGCCTCCAAATACAAGCAGCCTCTTCTCAATCATAGTGGCAGAATGCCCGCATGTTGGAGGCAGCGCTGATAAAGCAAACTGCTTGTTGGGAACACTATCCAACAGAAAACCCAAAAAATAGAAGTAATAATAAAGGGTCAAATACATCAGTAAAATACGTAAGTGTGCTCAGTACAGCTTGAATACATGTGGCAGTTATCTCACTTTGTGTCCATGACATATACATCAGACGGCCACTTTTTTGCCAGCCCAGCCACCATACCTGAATAAACATGAACATGACCTTGACAAAGTCAGAGACCCGGTAATGACAGGGGAAATTTGATTGGAAAATTTCGATTACATGACAATTTTCATGTTCCCTATGGCTGATGCGGCCGCAAGCACAACAGAGACGGCAAATCACCAAAGCCGGACATCTCCGACCAATTTAAAACGAAACTTATAGCAGATTCTTGAAAGACTAACAGTACAATTAAACCTACTACCTCAACTCCCTCTTGTTTGCTACCTAATTCAACAGTACAATAGCTGGTTAGGTATTAATTATTGATCACAATGAGATAAAACAGTGCAATGATCCATGGATTATTTTCGGTGCCAGTTTCAAACATCTTATCGAGACTATTTTATAGCTGAAAATGCATCTTAAATTAAAGTTATAGTTTCAGATATAAAATGTTTTTGAATTTTCACCAGATACATTATACAGGCCAAAAGAAGTACGCCTCTACTTTTAGCACGTCTCCTCAATAGCCGAGCTGGTCAGCTGAATCCTGCCGGCCCGCAGCCTTGAGGTTGCAGGGTCGAAACACAGGAGAAGTATGGAATTTTTTGACCGCCAGCTAGGGTGCCCCGTTAGTTGGGGCGAGGACCTGTTCGCAATTATCATATTTTTTCAACGTTGCAATAAAAATCTCCCTCTCCTGTCTGGAAACTGCCACATATCGTCACCACATTGAATTGTATGAGTTGTGCACGTCTAGGACAAGTTCTTGTATGAGTGGAACACACTTTACAACTGCCATGTGTCGCCACCACATTGAATTGTATGAGTTGTGCATGTCTAAGATAAATTGTTGTATGAGTGGAACACACTTTACAAGATTTTGTATGAAAATGTACATAAAGTGCAAATTCTTGTACTTGTGGTGCAATAACCTCAGATTCAATGTGTGCATTGTAGTCACAGGTTAACTTATGCCGCAGCAAGCTCCCCGAAGTCCAACATGGTCATTGTGTCGTCAATGCTTTCACATGAGTTCCTTGTTTCTAACGACCGGGAGAGATACTCTCGAGGAGGTTTCGTCTTTCTTCTGAACACACTGCTGCAAATCGCTTGCAGTGTGAGGTTTCTTGTAGGTCCCAGTGCCTCGAAGGTTATCGTCACGTCAAACCAACAAAAAAATGGAGTTCTCCAGGAAGTCATGGAGCCATATGCGTGCCGGATTGATGCCCATAAGTATTGGGGATCGCTAAAATCTTCGATGAGAAGTATTATTCAAATTTATAGTTCGACTCAAGGGAAACACAAGATACCAGTAAAACTTCAAAAATTGAGACGTCACTCTCAACCACACATGTATATCGATAAACTCACAAAGCAAGTGGTGATTTTATGGTAGTTGATTCAAAGCAGTAAAAGCAAACAGTAAATAAAAGCAGCAGATTTTCAGTTCTTCACCAGAAGAAGTAATGTGAAACTTTTTGTGGCTAAAAGCGTAGGCATGAGGCAAGAATGGGGTAATGTATGGATGATATTGCACATGTAATATAATCCAACTAAAATAGCACTCATCTCTAATTCAGTTGTGTGTAGGTGTGTGATCCAAATATAGTTATGCGTACTAACTAAGATAATTTGCATAACATCTTTTGTCCTACTTCTCATTTCACCGGGGCCAACTTGGAACTATAAGAAATTAAGGTGTCATCGTGGTGAACAGACAGATGCCATGGGATGGCTTAAGTTGGGGCCGAATGTGCGCTAGAGGATTCGGGGGAGGGTTTTTGGTAAGGATAGGATGAACTCCGGATAGATTCCGGTATCTTTATTGATGAACTTGGCCTTGGCCAGAGGTTGAAGATGTACAGTACAAGTGCTCTCTCTCTATTATCACCTTGTCTCCTGTCTACTGATCTCAACTCATCTCCCTGCGCAAGGGTGTGCCCCCTCTCCTTATATAGGGGAGAGGGTGGCTTACATGGGAAGGAACCCTTGGAAACCCTAATGGCATCTTTGACTAGACAAACTACTTTACAAAGCCACTTTGGCCAGGATGACACCGGTAAACCTTTAATCAGGAACGGTGACATCCTCCGGTGTCTTTTACGTCATCATCTGCTTTGGCCCCAGGGCTTCGATTAAAGCTGAAGTGCTTCGGTCATCTTTGTCTTCTAGCTCTTGAGAGCATCTTTGACCAGTCTTGCCGACGTGCTACAGTATAGGCTGTACCGGTACTCCGGTACCTTCTTAGCTGGTTCCGGTATACCCCTCCTGAGGATACCGGTACAGTTTTACTCAGTCTCATGCTTAAGTGCTTAGCCCGGAACAACCTTTAAACCGGTATCTTGATGGCTTAAACCATCCGGTTTGGCATGCCTGTGGCATACCGGGGGTTATCCCCCCGACATTAGTCCCCGAAGCTGGTATAGTCCGGCGGATCCTATCCGACGGACCATGCCAGTTTCCGATCTTCAGCATACCGGTTTTCTCCGCTCAAACTCCCCGGCGTCTCTGCCGAACTTATGTCATCATACCGATTTTCTCCGGTATCTTTGTCATTAAATCTTTCCTCGGCGAAGTCGAGAATTTCTCGGATACAGTGCATGTCAGTGACATGCGCACTGTGTCTGGCACAGCAGTGTCAGGGGTCACTTCCCTTCGACTTCTGCGCCAGCACTTATGGCGCCACACCGGATCCTCGCTGCCGTTCCGGATCCGTGTGGCCTCCCTGTGGCTTTTTGCTTTCTGCGCATGTATTACTGCGCCACATGGTGGCCCACGAGGTGAACAATCGTGGCCCAGCGGTTACTGGCCCACGAACCCATCTCCCTATATAAGGGCGCGGCGGTTCCTTCGCCTCTTCTTCCCCGCATTTGCAACTCTCAGAGCACTTCGCATCCTCTGCTCTTTGCGCTCCCGCCGTCGTCGTTCGCCTCCAGAGCTCCTCTCTCCGACGAACTGCTGCGGCGACTTCGCCGATCTCCGCTTCACCGAGATTCTCTGTCGTGCCTCCGCTCCTACTATCTCAGGCGTTTCCCACACACTTCTTCTCTTCTTCTCCGTTCGCTGCCGTCGCAGTCTGGTTCACCCCATCTCCGGCGACCGTCGTCTCCGCCGTTCCTCGCCGCCTCAGGTTAGACTCAGAAACTTAGTTGCTTCTTCCTCCTTCGTCGCATTGCTTCAGGGTCAGTAGTGTATTTATCTTCCCCTTTCTTTTGCTTTTTTCTCTTATTCGTAGATCTTCCCGAGCGGCTAAGTTTGGGGAAAAGTGTTTGCGGGTAGATCCGGAAACCTCTTAGGCCATAATGTCTAGCGAAGAGTATCTTTCTGAGTCCGGCTCCGGTAGCCACCATACCGCTGAGATTGAAGCGGATCTCGCCCAGATGGAGGCTTCCTCCTCCGCTCTGGAAGCCGCTACCGGAAGGGGCCAGGAGGCCAGCAGCTCCGGCCAAGGTTCCGGTGTGAACCTTGCCGCACCTACCCGCGGTGCGTGGAAAGGTTCCGACGTGAAGCAGCCGGAGATCGACTGGCTGTATCGCTCCCGGAGGGTACCGGCACAAGTATCTTGCCGGATTCCCGGCAACGAGCTGGAGCCCGCACCCGAACCCGGAGAAGCCGTAGTTTTCACCGCTCACTTTGAGCGCGGCTTCGGCCTTCCAGCCTCCAACTTCTTCCGCCAATTCCTCGATTTCTATGAACTTCAACCTCACCACCTTCCCGGCAACGCTATTTTTTTATCTTTCTTGTTTTGTTTCCTTCATGGAGACCTACATAGGTCTCCTTCCTACTCTTGACGCCTTCGCTCGCTTCTTTTGTCTCCGGATCAACTCGGTCCAGGGCAAGAACATCCCCAAGCCCAAGCCTCCAACCCAGTGCGGCTCCTGCATCATTAGCGCGCGCCAGGGGAGCCCCTTCTTCAGGTTCTCCGGTCTCGAGACATGCCGGGCATGGCAACAGACCTTCTTCTATGTAAGGAACAAGGGCGCCGTCGATTTCATCAATCTGCCGGCCTACCATCCGGGGACGCCATCGAGGGCCAACTGGAGGCACAATCCGGGGAATACCCACATCGAAACCAACCGGATTGTGCGGTTTATGGAGCAGCTCATGAAAGACACGGAGATCTGTTCCGATGATATCATCTGCGTGTTCATCTCACGCCGGGTGCTCCCCCTCCAGCGCCGGTCTCACAAGATGAGCCAGATGTACGGCTGCCGCGATCCCACCAAGATCACCAGCTGCACCCTAAGCGCGGAGGACGTGGCCCTTAAAGCTAGGCAAATTTGCCAAACCGATATGCCGCTGGAGTGGTATTGGGGCCTTCTTCCCCTCAGCTCCACCAATCCTCCCTCTGACGAAGTAAGAACTTAAGCAATCTGGATTATCTTTCCGGTAGCTTTTGATATGTTGCTAACTATCTTTTTCTCTCTTTCAGGCCTGCGAGCGTTTTCCTCGCATCGCTGCGGAGGTACGAGGCCCAGGCCGCAAGCGCCCCTTGGACGAGGTTGACCCGGATCCCTACGTGGTCCGGAACAAACACAAGATGGGCCGGACCCATACCTCGCGCCCCGGTAACTTTTCAACCAACGACACCGGTTCTGATGATGAAGTCTCTATTCTTGAGGTATTTGGTTCTTTCGCTTCCTCATATATTGTTTCTCTGTAGATCTTCCCTCAGCCAGCGCCAACCCTCAGGTTGTGGAGCACGCCGCACCGTTGCAGGCGGAGGTTGGCTAGGAATTCCTGGACAACCTGGCCTCCCAAGGGCGCAAGCATAAGGCTCCGGCCTCCGAAGCCGGGCCGAGCGAGGGTCCGCCAGCCAAGCGCTCCAAGAAGGGCGACGCCGGCAAGAAGGGCACCGTTAAGCACTACCGGTCTCGCATGCCGGTTGCCTCCGGGTAAGCTTCCGGTCTTTTCTTATTTGTTGTTTTTTGCTTGTTAGTTCGTTCGTCCGGTTGCTTTTTCCAACCTTCTTTCTTTTTCTTTTTCAGGCCTGCCCTGAGCATCACCAAGAGCGCCTCTGGCATGAGGCCGGAGACCTCCGAGGATGCCGCCAGGGCCTCACCTCTTCCTCAACCAAGTCCGGTACCATCTGGTGCCGGCAAATCTCCTGCCTCCCCCCCGGGGGGCAACACAAGTGCGGGACGCGCGGCCCCTAAATCTACTGATCACCGCGCGGAGGAGGACTTAACTTCCCCTCCTGAAGCTGAAGACACCGGCGCCAGCAACATCGGTGCCGGTGAAGAAGAAGTGGAGCGGGCGGAACCTCTGGTTCCTCCTGTTCCCAAGAAGAAGAAGAAGAAGAAGAAGAAGAAGAAGAAGAAGAAGAAGAAGAAGAAGAAGAAGAAGAAGAAGAAGAAGAAGAAGAAGAAGAAGAAGAAGAAGAAGAAGAAGAAGAAGAAGAAGAAGAAGAAGAAGAAGAAGAAGAAGAAGAAGAAGAAGACAACCGCCTCCCCCTCTAAGACCGTGCCGGAAACCTCAGCGCCGGCAACCTCTTCTCCGTCTAAGGAAGCCCCTGCAGCTCCTGCGCCACCCAAGGACGCGCGCCGCCCACGACGGCTGCGCCTACCGGCCAGCCCGCCGCCGCGAAGCCACCTCAACCGGAAGGTGCCAACTTTACCGCCCAGCAACTTGCTGCGGTGGTTACTGCGGCAACCTCCCCTTCCTCCAGCTCGCGCTCGCTGGTCCTTCATACCGGTCGCACCACCGTCGCAGCAAGTGAGACGGCCTCAGTTCAGCTGGGCCGGATTACTGAGCTAAAGCGCGGAGAAGCCGACCTGTTGATTATGCTGAAAAGTGGAATCAAGCGGACATGTCCCCAGCGACCCGCGGCCTGGGCAAGGACAGGCTACCGGTGATAGATCATGCCGGCCCTCGGAGCACCGGGCAACAATTCAGCCGACTCCGGCGCGTGGTCAGGGAATTCGACACCGCGTGGCACGACGCCAACGCCAACGTGGTGGTAAGTCGCACAACCTCAAATTTTTTATATTCATGCCGGTTTTCAATCTTATATATATACTCTCCCAGTCCCCGAGTTTCGGGTTGAGAATGTAGTTCTTAGTGCGAAACTTCCTTTGGAAACATCAACAAACCGGCATAGCCAGTCCCCGAGTTTCGGGTTGAGAACGCAAGTCTTAGCGCGAAACTCCTTTAGAAACACCAAAAAACCGGCATAGCCAGTCCCCGAGTTTCGGGTTGAGAGCGCAGGTCTTAGCACGAAACTTGTTTTCGTACCGGCATCTTCTTACCGGAACTTCTTACTTTAACAGGGCACGCTGGACGCCCGGAAGCAACTCTTCGAGGAGCTTCTGTGGGAGCACCGGTTCCTTGCCGATGCTCATAGCAAGTGCCAAGGTTTGTTTTTTGCTCTCCGGCCTCTTTTGCACCGGTCGCTTTTTTCCATATGTATTCATAAGTCATTTTCGCAACAGCTTTCCCGGAAGCTTCCTTCGAGGGTCTCTCCGCCCAGCTCTCCGCACTTAAGGGTACATATTTCTTTTCCGGTTGGTTTGCCTCTTTTTTATCATACCGGTCCTCTTTTTGTTAACGTTTCTTTTCCGGATTCCAGCTGAGAAGGAGCAGCTAACCCTGGAGCACCGCAAGGCCCTGGATGCCCAGCAGGTATCACCGCCGCGCTGAAGGATCAGCTCATGGAGGCTGAACTCCGGCACGCGCGGGAGCTTAAGGAGGCCCAAGCTGGACGAATCCCTGAAGGAGTACTCCAATGCCACGGCGGTGCTGCGGACGGAGCTGGAGGAGGAGAGCCTGACGCGGAAGGCAGCGCAGGACCGGATCGCCACCCTCAACACCGACCAGGCCGAGTACGACCGGTTGGTTATGCAGGCCGACGCCCTTGCCCTCAGTAAGCCGTTTTTCCTTACTCTTTTGCTTATAAGCTTATGTTTGCTACCGGTATGTCCTTACCCCGGTTACTTTTCCTTCTTTTTCTTTCTTTCCAGGGATCTTCCCGGATTCGCAGACGCACGCGGTTAGAAAGGTAGCGGAGTGCAGGGCTGAGCACGCCATGAGCAATCCGGATGCGCCTTGGAACGCTTACGATCACTTGGTCGCGCTTACCGCCAGGATTCAGCACATGCGATCTGTGGACCGACATCTTGTCGATCTACCGGATGTTGCCATCCAGATCTTCAAGGTGTTGTGGCCTGGGGAAGCTGTGCCGGCCAACATAACGCTCACCTCCGATCGCCTGAAGGACGTTGGCTGGAGGATCCGCGAGTGGAAGTGCTCAGCGGCCCGTGCCGGAGCAGATGCGGCGCTACGCATCGCCTGCTCTTGGTACGAAGAACTAGATCTGGATGCTTTCCATAGCCTTCGCAGCAATGCGCCTACAGATAAGGATCCAGTCCTAACCGCAAAGCGTCAGGACCGCGCCTACCGGATCACGGAGTTCGCCCACACGCGCACCTTCATCCCTCCTCCCCCCGACGTCAAGGACGCAGTCTCTGACGACGAGGAAGAAGACACCGAGGACGAGGAGGATGAGGAAGCCGAAGAAGGCAATGCCGCTCCGGAAGAAGGCGATGCCCCTCCGGAAGCTCCTGAAGCCGACCTGTAGCCCCCTACTATCTGAATATTTCTCTGTTTGTGCGTGTCACACCTGATTATCTTAAAAACAATGTTCGTTAAATTCTACCCCGGTATGCCGGGGTCTATGATGTAAGATAATACTTTGCCATTCTTTTGGCCGTGCTACAGCATCTCATGTCGGTATGTTATACCGGTAACTTATCAAGTTAAGTTTGTATGGTATCTTAGCATTTTGCTTATTGTTTGCTTTTATCTTGCACTGTGAAGATTCCGAAATTGTTTCGGCATCCAATTCGATGCACACTTGGTTCTTTTGCTTTGGCTCTGCCTACCTCTCTGGGCGTTTTGGCGTATGAGTCACAAAGTTCTTTTGCCAAGTAAGCACTTTCTTGAACTTATAAATAATTCGAAATTTTTCACAAAAAACCGGTATAACCGGGGTTAGTTAAGCTTTTTCCGGATTGTTTGTTCTCACTTCCTCTTTTCGTGTTTCGCGTGCTAAGTTCCTACCGGTTTATCTTGCTTGCCATGAAGCCGGGTTGCGGACAACAGCAAAGTCGAAGACTCCGGTAGGTTTAGCACGTTACTAAACCGGAAAGAAATAATGTCCAACAAGCAACCGGTAAACTGAAAAAATAAACACATTGCATGCAATTTTGGTAAAGGCAATCCCCGAGATTCATTCGAGGTGCCGGCATCTTTTATTCATAGCATATAAGGTACAAAAAGGAACTCCTTACAGCACATCTTTTAGGAATAGAAAGGATGCAGCAAAGCTATGTTCCATGGACGCTTAGTCTCCTCTCCTGACCTGTCCGCCTTTCCCTTATTCGCTTCCTGTGCATCGATCAAGTAGTAGGCATCATTGTGCAGAGCCTTGCTCACAATGAAAGGTCCTTCCCATGGAGGTGAGAGTTTGTGGCGCCCCTCAGTGCGCTGCACTAGGCGTAGCACCAGATCTCCTTCCCGGAACACTCTCGGGTTAACCTTCCGGCTATGATAGTGATGTCTACGGGTGCTTCTATTCTTGTAGACAGTGTTGGGCCTCCAAGAGCAGAGGTTTGTAGAACAGCAGCAAGTTTCCCTTAAGTGGATCACCCAAGGTTTATCGAACTCAGGGAGGAAGAGGTCAAAGATATCCCTCTCATGCAACCCTGCAACCACAAAGCAAGAAGTCTCTTGTGTCCCCAACACACCTAATAGGTGCACTAGTTCGGCGAAGAGATAGTGAAATACAGGTGGTATGAATAAGTATGAGCGGTAGCAACAGCGCCAGAAAAGTGCTTTGCTGTCCAGGACTGTCGTGTGGTTGATGGTGGTAATATTGCAGACAGTACAGATGCAGTAGAACAGTAAACAAGTAGCGATAGCAGTATTTAGGAGCAAGGCCTAGGGATCATACTTTCACTAGTGGACACTCTCAACATTGATCACATAACAGAATAAATAAATAGATGCTAGACTCTACACCCTCTTGTTGGATGATGAACACCACTAACCGTGTAGGATTACACGAACCCTCAATGCCGGAGTTAACAAGCTCCACAATATTCGATGTTCATATTTAAATAACCTTAGAGTGCATGACAGAGCAACATAACCAAACCAAGTACTAACATAGCATGCACACTCGTCACCTTCACACTACGAAAGGAGGCATAGATCACATCAATACCATCATAGCAATAGTTAACTTCATAATCTACAAGAGATCACAATCATAGCCTACGCCAAGTACTACACGATGCACACACTCGTCACCATTACACCGTGCGGGAGGAATAAACTACTTTAATAACATCACTAGAGTAGCACACGGATAAATTGTGATACAAAACACATTGCAATCATAAAGAGATATAAATAAGCACTTCACTATGCCATTCATAACGGTGAATAAGTATTCTGTGAAATATAGCCTAAGAGACCCACACGGTGCACACACTTGTCACCTTTACACACGTGGGACAAGGAGTCTCCGGAGATCACATAAGTAAAATCCACTTGACTAGCATAACGACATCTAGATTACAAGCATCATCATATGAATCTCAATCATGTAAGGCAGCTCATGAGATTATTGTATTGAAGTACATAGGAGAGAGATTAACCACATAGCTACCGGTACATCCCTTAGCCTTGATGGAGAACTACTCCTCCTCATGGGAGACAGCAGCGTTGATGAAGATGGCGGTGGAGATGGCAGCTGTGTCGATGGAGAAGCCTTCCGGGGGCACTTCCCCGTCCCGGCGGCGTGCCGGAACAGAGACTCCTGTCCCCCAGATCTTGGTTTCGCGATGGCGGCGGCTCTGGATGGTTTCTCGTACCGTGGCTTTTCCGTATCGAAGATTTAGGTTGAGGAGGCTTAAATAGGCGAAGAGGCGGCGTCGGAGGGGGTACGGAGCCGCCACACAACAGGGGGGCGCGGGCCCTAGCCTGGCCGCGCCAGCCCCTAAGATGCTGGGCGTTGATTTCGTCCGATTCCGAGAATATTTCCTTACTAGGATTTCTGAAACCAAAAACGGCTAGAACAACAGAACGGCACTTCGGCATCTCGTCAATAGGTTAGTTCCGGAAAACGCATAAAAATGACATAAAGTATGCATAAAACATGTAGATATCATCAATAATGTGGCATGGAACATAAGAAATTATCGATACGTCGGAGACGTATCAGATAGCGTCTGAGGTTCTGCTTGTATATGGTTGTTCTTGCCAATGCCAACTCTCTTGCTTCTTCTAGCAAGTCCACATCATTTTCTAGGGCCTCTTTTACCTTTTCTTCAGTATAGAGTTGAACCCTTGGTGAATCATAAATGATATCGGTTGGTACCACGGCTTCTGCCCCATAAACCATGAAGAAAGGAGTGTATCCGGTAGACCGGTTCGGTGTTGTTCGTATGCTCCACAGCACGGATGGTAGCTCGTCGAGCCAACATCCCGGTGATCTTTCAAGCGGTTCGATTAGCCTTGGCTTGATACCGGAAAGCACCAGAGCGTTAGTTCTTTCCACTTGGTCGTTGCCTTGTGGGTGTGCTACGGAACACAAATCCAACCGGATGTTGTTATCCTCGCAAAATCGTTTAAATTCTCCCTGGGCAAAGTTTGTCCCATTGTCAGTGATGATGCTATGCGGGTATCCATACCGTAAGATTACATCTTTCAAGAACTTCACTGCTGTATGCCCATCACACTTTGCGATAGGCTTCACTTCCAGCCACTTGGTGAATTTATCCACCATTACCAGGACGTGGGTCATGTTGCCCCTTGCGGTCTTGAATGGACCAACCATGTCAAGGCACCAAACAGCGAACAACCAAGTTAATGGTATAGTTTTGAGACCGGATGCTGGGGTATGGTTTTGTTTGTCGTACCGCTGGCACCCGTTGCATTTTCGTACCAAATCCTCAGCATTTTCCAGTGCCGTGTGGGCCAGTAAAATCCATGTCGGAACACTTTAGCCACCAGTGCCCTTGTTGTGGGTATACTTCATGGGTGTACCATCGACAGTGCCTAGATCCGGCAAGCCCGGGTGGCCCACAGACGGTGATGAGGCATGTGGCCCATCGGGCGGCCCGATTCTTGTTGATCATGAAGGAAGAAGTCTAGCCCGAGGATCAGCGAGGCCGGATCCGTACCGACCTTAGGAGTAACCCGGATCCATGGAGGCCCATGAGGAACCCGGATCCGATACGACGTGTATGGAAGGCGGATCCGTGACGTGCACGGCAAGATATTGTACCGTAGCTAGGCTATCTGTAATCCGGCTAGGACTCTCCATGTAAACCCTAGATCCGTGCGCCTTTATAAGCCGGATCCCGGGAGCCCTAGAGGGGGAAGAACCTCAACTCATTGTAACATCGCGAAAGCGCCCAGATAATTCCAGACAAGCAGCAGTAGGCCCTGTCATCGTGCAGGTGTTCCGAAGCTGGGTAACTCGCGTACCACCGTCCCGTGTGCACTCCGCCCTATGGCCCCTACTTCTTCTCCCCTTCGTGAGGATCCCTCCTCCGAGGTACCGTCGATTAGGCTACGACAGTTGGCGCCCACCGTGGGGCTCGTGGCGTCTGGAGGCCGGAACCGGGAGGGTTCCGCCATGGGAAGCTACGACGACACCATCGCCGTGGGGCGCGTCCTTTACGCCGGAAATCTGCCGATCGTCCCTCCGGATGAGTACTCGGATTCGGCTAGGGCAAACCCCGTCAAGCTCTCCATCGTCCCAATTGGCGGCATACACATCTTCATCGGGAAACCGTCGATTCCGACGAAAACCCACTGGTAAGTAACGCGGACGCGACCGCCGCAGGCTGGACGGCCGTCGCGAAGATCCGATCCGAGATGCGGGAGCTTCCCAAGGAAGATTCCGCCTTAGATCCGGAAATTTCAAAGCCCACCCAATCCGCCCCCGAGCAGGAAACAAAGGTGGAAGACCAATGCGGATCCGCCCGGGTCTCCCGGGTGTTAG